>NC_041221.1:14520142-14530746 GCF_002837175.3 Physeter macrocephalus | reverse complement strand
CGCTCCGCGGCATGTGGGATCCTCCCAGAGCGGGGCGCGAACCCGGTTCCCCTGCATCGGCAGGCGGACGCGCAACCACTGGGCCACCAGGGAAGCCCTCTTTTTTTTTTTTTTTTTAATGTTTTTGCGGTACGCAGGCCTCTCACTGCTGTGGCCTCTCCTGTTGCGGAGCACAGGCTCCGGACACGCAGGCCCAGCGGCCATGGCTCACGGGCCCAGCCTCTCCGCGGCATGTGGGATCCTCCCGGACCGGGGCACGAACCCGTGTCCCCTGCATCGGCAGGCGGACTCTCAACCACTGTGCCACCAGGGAAGCCCCTACTCTGTGTCCAGATGTCTATTAAGACAACTTCTTCTTAGTTGGTTTTTTGTTGCTGTTGTTGTTTTGGGGTTTGTTTTTTAATAGGCTTTCAGGGAAGTTTTAGGTTCACAGCAAAACTGAACAGAAGGTATGGAGATTCTCCATAGACTTCGTGCTCCCACACCCGCACAGTTCACCAAGCTATCAGTGGCCCCCACCAGAGTGCAATGTTTACAGTCACTGAACTTATATCGACACATCGTAATCACTCAGAGTCCTTAGTTTACATCAGGTTCACTTTTCTTTTTATGGCAATGACTTTTTATTTTATTTTATTTTATACATCTTTATTGGAGTATAATTGCTTCACAATGCTGCGTTAGTTTCTGCTGTATAACAAAGTGAATCAGCTCTATGCATACGTATATCCCCTCCCTCTTGGGTCTCCCTCCCACCCTCCCTATCCCACTCCTCTAGGTGGTCACAAAGCACCGAGCTGATCTCCCCGTGCTATGCGGCTGCTTCCCACTAGCTATCTATTTTACATTTGGTAGTGTATATATGTCCATGCCACTCTCACTTCTCCCCAGCTTACCCTTCCCCCTCCCCATGTCCTCAAGTCCATTCTCTATGTCTGAGTCTTTATTCCTATCCTGCCCCTACATTGTTCAGAATCATTTTTTTTAGATTCCATATATATGTGTTAGCATATGGTATTTTGTTTTTCTCTTTCTGACTTACTTCACTCTGTATGACAGACTCTAGGTCCATCTACCTCACTACAAATAACTCAATTTTGTTTCTTTTTACGGCTGAGTAATATTCCATTGTATATATGGGTTCTATGTCCTGGCTATTGTAAATAGAGCTGCAATGAACATTGTGGTACATGACTCTTTTTGAATTATGGTTTTCTCAGGGTAGATGTCCAGTAGTGGGATTGCTGGGTCATATGGTAGTTCTATTTTAGTTTTTTAAGGAACCTCCATACTCTTCTCCATAGTGGCTGTAGCAATTTACATTCCCACCAGCAGTGCAGGGTGTTGTACGTTCTGTGGGTCTTGACAAGTGTACAGTGACATGTATCTACCCTTATAGGATCCCACGGGACAGTTTCACTGCCCTAAAAATACCCTGTACTCCACCTGTTCATCCCTCCCTCCCCGCAACCCTGTGGCAGCCACTGATCTTTTTACTGTCTCATAGATACGCTTTTTCCAGAATGTCATAGAATGAAATCATATAGTATGTAGCCTTTTCAGATTGGCTTGTTCCACTTAATAATATACATTCAAGTTTTCTCCATGTCTCTTCGTGGCCTGATAACTCATTTCTTTTTAGCACTGAATAACATTTCATTGTCGGGATGGACCACAGTTTATTTATCCGTTTACCCACTGAAAGACATCTTGGTTGCCTCCTAGCTTTGAGAATTGTGAATAAAGCTGCTATAAATATCCTTGTGTATGAACATAGTTTTCGACTCTTTTGGATAAATACCATGGGGCATGATTGCTGAATTCTATATAGAGTGTGTTTAGGTTTATAGGAAACCTCCAAACTGTCTTCCAAAGTGGCTGCACCGTTCTGCATTCCCATCAGCAGTGAATGAGAGTTCCTGTTCCTCCACAGCCTCACCAGCATTTGATGTTGTCTGTGTTCTGGATTTTGGCCGTCCTAATAGGTGTGTAGTGGTAACTCATCATTGTTTTAATTTAATTTAATTTAATTTAGCTTCCCTGATGACTGCTGATGTGGGGTGTCTTTCCATATGCTGATTGGACATGTGTATATCTTCTTTGGTGATATGTCTGTTCAGGTCTTTTGTCCATTTTTTAATCTCATTGTTGAGCTTCAAGTGTTCTTAGTATATTTTGGGTAACAGTCCGGTATCTGATACATGTTTTGCAAATTTTTTCTCCCAGTCTGTGGCTTGTCTTCTCATTCTCTTTACAGTGTCTTTTGGAGAACAGAAGTTTTTCATTTTAAGGAGGTCCCACTTGTCAATTCTTTCATTAATTATGCCTATAGTGTTGTATCTAAAAAGTCATTGCCAAATCCAAGGTCATCTAGAGTTTCTCCCATGTTATCTTCTAGGAGATTCATAGTTTTGCATTTTACATTTAGGTCTGTGAACCATTGTGAGTTAATTTTTGTGAAGGGTGTAAGGTGTGAGTCTAGATATATTTATTTTTTATGTGACTTCTGGTTGTTCCAGCGCCATTTGTTGAAAAGTCTGTCTTTGCTTCTTGGTTTTGCTTTGCTCCTTTGTCAAGGATCAGGTGACTCTATCTGTGCAGGGCTGTTTCCGGGCTCTCTGTTCTGCTCTGCTGATCTATTTGTCTGCCTCTCCCCCAATACCACACTGTCTTGATTACCGTAGCTTTGGAGTAGGTCTTGAAGTCAGATACTGTCACTCCTCCAACTTCGTTCTTCCCCTTCAGTATTGAGTTGCCTTCTTGGTTATTTTTCAGAACTGTCTTGGTTCTTCCTATATATACACTTAGTGTTTCTAATTGTTGGGTTCCATCAAACATTGGGGGGAATTTGGCCAAGGTATGGGGGAATTATTGCTTTTAATGTATGAATCAGTATGGGGAGAGCTGATATCTCTGTAGTTGGAGTCCTGGGCTGTGGAGCGAAATCCTCTGCTGTCCTGACCGCCTTCCTCCCTGAAGGGGACAGGCCACCAAGGGGACCTTGCGGAGTGGTCTTTGGGGGGAGTACTGGGGCGAGTGCTCTGAGCTGACAGGGGGAAGCCCCCAATCTGGACGGGACCCAGAGCTGCAGATCAGTTAGGAACGCCAGTATCCTTGAGGGGCAGGACTCTTGCTCTGTTCCAGGTCCCACCGGGGGTTGGAGGAGTGGGTGGGCAGGGCCTCTGATAGGGTCTGGACCCTGAGGCTGGGCTTGTTCAGATGGGCCGGTGCAAAGCCTTCCCGCCAAGTTTCCTGGAGACTCTAAGCCTCCTGGAGCACCTTGCAGCCCCGGAAGGAACCCCTCTGTTTGATCTGATGCTTCTTGCCTCCAGGGCTTGGGGAGCCGGCTCCTACCTGCTCCACGGTCAGAAGCGAGTCTCACAGGAGCCGCGGCCCACGAGGTGCCACCCTGCTCTCCCATCGTTTCGTTGTTTGCCTCTGTCTCTGGGGTGGACCAGGGCTTCTGTGGCCGACTGAGCAGCTGATAGACATCTATTTATTTTGGCAGAAAGGATTTTTCAGGAAATGAGAAGTGGACGAGGTTGTTTAGTCTTGTCCTCCTGCTGGCTCTGGGAAAGGCCCGGGTGCTGGGCCACAAAGGGGGGGTCAGGAGCAGCCAGGAGGGGGCTCCCCGGTGTGGGGGTCCTCATCCTACTCGGGACCCCGTCTCTCTCCCCAGGGCACTCAGCCAGCTCCCCCTGCGCCGACGCACCCTGGAAGCCAGTGGTCTGGCCGCTTTCAGCATCTGAAGCAGACGGAGCACGGGCTGCCCCGCCTGCCCGGCTGTGCCCTGCACACCTGTGTTCTGTCACTCAGCCGGAGCGTCCCCTCAGCCCCCTCCTCCTGCGGACACGCTGAGGGTGCATGCGTGTGCAGGCGTGTGTGTGCAGGTGTGTGCAGGTGTGTGCATGCGTGTGCATGCGTGTGCAGGTGTGTGCAGGTGCGTGCACAGGTGTGCGTGCACATGTTCACGTCTGTGCAGGCTTGTGCGATTGTGTGTCAGCGTGAGAACGTGTGTGTGATTGCCTGTGAGCACGTGTGCAGGTGCATGCAGGTGTGTATATGTGTGTGTGTGTTCACGTGCTCATGCGTTGTCCTGGAGCAGCTCCATCACCAGGGCAGAGCTCAGCATCTCCAGCCAAGGCAATGCTGGAGGCCCGGACCTTCCTGGAAGAGGCTGGTTTCCCTTGAGCAGCCCTTTGGCTTCAGCCAGGTTGCTGCCCCTTTCAGGACCCTGTTCTCCCCCCTCGAGGACAAGCAGGTGCAGGGTGTAATGCCGGCTGCCATCAGGGACACAGATGTGCACTCGAGTTTACAGCCAGGCGGGTGTCCTGAGCCCAGCCCCCCGGGTCAGGGAGGAAGCTGGTCCACGGGGCTCAGGGGGTGTCGCGAGGTCGGTCCTGGCGCCACCCGGCTCTCCTCTGGCGCTGGCCTGACCAAAACAGGTCAGCAGTTAATTTTCTCACGTAAGAGTCAGGCGGGCCTTTCTCTGAGCAGCCAGACCGTCCCCTCATCCTGTCACCTTTAGTTTAGAAGAATTCGAGCAAAACGTGTGTCTCCGGTACAGAGGGGAGAGGCGCTCAGGGACCCACGGTCACCCCAGCGAAGACTACAAACCGGGGCTCAAACCGCGGAAGTGGACCCCTGGCTGCCCTCTGTCTGGGTGTGGCGAGGCCTCTCCAGCTCCTGGGTCCTGGGCTGGGGCGTCCTCCTTTCTCCTGAGGACCCTGGTGACAGCGCTTAGCACCCCCTGGATAATCCCAGATGAATGCATCTCGAGGGCCTTTGTTTAGCCAGGACTCTATAAGGTCACGGTCACGGCTTCCAGGGATTGAAGGTGGATACTGGGGGGCGGGGGCCAGTTTTTGGCCCTCCGCAGGCTGAGGACCAGAAAGCTTTCTCCTAAGCACCCTGCTGCCCGCAGATCGCAGGCCCCTTTGCAGATGGAGGGGTGAGGCTGCCTGGGGGAGGGGGCTGGGCTAGAGGGGCGCTGGGGCTGCTCAGCCCTCCCTCAAGGGCCAGACCCCCGCCCGCCGTGCTTCATCCCTTTTCACCAGCCCAGCCGCACGAGGCAGGCGGGTTTATCCGCAGATGACCTCAGCCCGGCCCAGGGTCCTGCGGGCGCCCACCCGCCGGCCTGCAGAGATGCTGCCCTCTGAGAGCACAGGCCCCGGGGCCCCTCGCTCCCCGTGGACATTTGGATGCTGGAAAGCTCTATTTTGCAATTTTCCTGCAGTGTTTACAAGAGCCTCTTCCCGTTGCCCCAGGATGCTGTAAACACACAGGCCCGGCTCTCCGCTGCGGAATTGCGGTTTGGCGGCCAGTTCCAGCAATGCGCTGCCAGCCCTGTGGTTATCCGCCTCTCCGGGAAGGCGCTGGATCCGCATGGAGGGGAGCGTGGCAGCTCGCAGGACCCCCCTTCCGGCCGTCCCGCCCCTCCCGCCGTGCCCTGGTGGTCGGGGGACGTTCCGTCCTGCTGGCCCGGCAGCATCTCGGGTCGCGCTCGGGTCCCGCTCCGGAGAGCAGGGATGGAGCCTGGCGCCTCCAAGCCCCAGCCCAGGGCAGGGCCGTGCAGCGGGCAGCAGGCGGGGACGGGGCACAGCAGCACAGCAAGCGTGATTCCACTGAGACTGAAGCTCTGCTGGGGCTTGTGGGGCCGTGCGCGCGTGCGCACCAACGTCCGTAAGGAATGGATTCCGCACCCGCCAGCGTGCACAGAGCGTCCATCTTTTGGGGTATTTGTGCATGTACGTGTTCTTGGCGTGTGTACGCAGGTGAGCGCCCGTGTGTTCCTGCTGTGTGTGCGCAGCTCCATCTTCCTCTGGTGCCCTGAGGGGGAGGTGACGACGGGGAGGTGGCGGGGTTAGCTGGGTGCCAGGAAGCCCTGCAGGGAGCCAGTGCTGGGGAGGCCGCCCAGGGCCCCTTTGTCCAGAATGAACGTCAAACGTCAAACACAGCCCCAAGGGAAACGGTTCCCACACCTGATCCTGTGCTGAGGGAGAGGATGGAGTGGGGCCTGGGAGCCGTGACGGGAAGGAACAAGGCCCCTCTGTGCGCTTGGGGCAGCTGTGGCCACGCCAGGAGCCGAGTGGACCGGCTGTCTGGCCACCCGGCTCTCCTCCTTGTCACCTCGGAGTCTGAGGCCCCCCGTCATGCCAGGCCCTGCCCCTGGACCCGCTCAGGAGCCGTGACGCTGTGGCTGCGGGCACGGGCCACTCCCTCCCCAGGGGAGCATTTCCGGGCCAAGATGATCACAGATATGACCATTTCCGGTGGTTGCTCAGAGCAGCCAGAACGATTAGAAGTGGGTGATTTAAATTAGCTTTGGCTGAGGCCAAGTCCCAGGGGCCGCAGACCAGCCTGGATCTGTTCTCCGCAGCGGCCTCACGGAGATCGGGGATGGTGAGGGCGTGGTCCTGCCCCTGCCCGACACCTGCCGCCCCCTGCGGCCCCCAGGGGCTCCCCTCCTCAACTGCCGGCCTGGCCACGGGCTGCCTTGGGACCAGCAGAGCGCCTCGCCCCCAGGGGTGGTGTAGAGCTCGCGTCCCCTCCTCCGCACGAGGACCTCTGCCCTCGGGTCCCCTGGTGTCTCCTTGCTGCTGAGAAGCGGGCAGGGAGGGAGTCCAGTGGGGGTCAGGCCCCCATCGGGCGGGGAGGGACCTGCAGGGGAGGGGGCCACAGAGACAGGGCAGAGTCAGGAGCCTGGCTACACACAGGTTGAGCGGGGGTGGAGATGCTGAGCAAAGAGCACACGTGTGGAGGCTTCTGGGACCCGGCTTCGCTCTGGTAGAGAGAAGAGTGCAGTGCAAAGGTGGGGTCTGGGCAAGCTGCGGGCTCGAACCTGGGAAGAAAATGCTACAGACACGGGCACATGTTGAAAAGACAGAGAGACCAGCCTGAAGGGACTCCCACTGGGACAAATTCGAGCCTCAAAAAAACAAATAAAGACAGTAACATGAAATGAGACTGTAGTGGCATAAGTAGATTTAATTATTAATAAATGGGGCAAAGAGAAAGCTCTTCCCTACAGTATAATTCCCGCTGACGAACGATGGGCCTAGACATTCACTGTTCGGTTTCTATCGCACTTACAGTGATGAGTTCAGGCTGTGAGAACATCGGAAGGCGCTGACCAGCCGTGGAAGCTGCGTGTTCCCGCAAAACCTGCACGAGTTACAGAGAGGAGCCACCTTTCCAGGGCCATGGTCCCCAGATGGCCAGGGCTGCCGCCCCAGGAGTGACATGGGGACACATCCACAGCCCGTGGACAGGACACGACACGACACACCCACATGAGCTGCTACCCCAGGGTCAGCCCGGGTCTAGTCTGGGAAGTGTCCGAAAACCCAGACTGAGGACTTTCCACTCTTCAGCAATGTCAACGTCATGGAAGCCCATGGAGGACTGGGGAGACACGGCCACTGGGCGCACCGCGTGAACCTAGGGTGGGTTGCCAGGCTGTAAACGATGCTACCGGGACAGTTGACAAAACGGAAATGGGTCTCTGGGTAAAGGGGAATTTAGTACTCTTCTTGCAACTTTTCAATATGTTTGACATTGTTTCGAAATAAAAATAACAATTTGAAGAAAAGGCAGTTGCTCTGGCGTCTGGGTTGCAGGGCCTGGAACCGTCTGATCGAGCCTGCACCCGCCTGGCCCTCGGAAAGCAGGCCCACAGGGTCCGGAGGGCAGCAGGGCTGGGACCCCCTCCCCCGGCCTCTGCAGCTGGAGGGAGCAGCTCCGGCGGCAGGGACGCAGCAGGGGACTCGGAGCCCATGGGGCGGCCAGGTGGGGAGCCAACTCCAGGGCCCACTGGCCCTCCGCAGCCCGGATGGAGGGCGGGTGGCACCGAGTGCGTGCCATCGCCCCGGGCCTCCTGTGCTCCTGCCTCACGCCACGAAAGCCCACCGTGGACACCCGCCCACCTGGGGTCCTGCTCTCACACACACACATAAACGTACCCACGACCTCACCGGCACGCATGCACAAACACACGCGCGCGCGCGTTTCCCTTGCAGGCAAGGCCGGAAAGATGCCCTGGAGAAACGTCCAAAATGCAGTCCCATCTCCAGGGTGTGGAACTGTACGCGGTTTTGATTTTCTATGGTTTGCTTATCGGCATTTTCTAAAGTGAATACACAATATTTTGTGGTGAGAATATCTAAATAATATTCTTTAAAAATAGAAAGAAAGCGAAAGATCAGGTAACAGGGTACTCTCAGTATGCTTTCCAGACGTTTATTTAAAACACAACCTTGGTAAACCCTGGTGCTGTGCCTCAGACAGTCTTGGACTTAAAACGTCCTGCCGCGGGATTTTCAGTGTCTAGAAGGCTGACTCCAGACCAGGCCACCGGCTCTCCTGACCCTCCTTCCTGACCTTCCTGGGCCGCGTCCCATTTCACCCCCAAGGCCAGGTCCCAACGCGAGTCCTGCAGGGCCAGCCAGACAGGGCCACTCCTGGAGAAGAACACGGGAAGTGCAGAGGAGCCACGGCTCCCAAAGCCAAGGAGAAGGTGGGACGGAGGTGACACCACACACCTGCACAGTGCGAGGAGTGAAGGTCCCGCGCTGCAGCGGGGCTGAGACGCCATCAGCTAGACACGAACTGGGGTTTGCGCTGGAGGTCGGGGAAGTGAGAGCACAAAGGACAAGTTTTTAACTACACACATAAAATGTGTACCTACACACGTACACTCACACGTCTGATGTTCTAAGTGCGTAAATCTGATCACGTCCGTGCTTTTTCACAGCAGTGTTTCCCGACCTGAATGGAGGGCTGCGGAGCTGGCCTGGGACAGGACGCTGCAGACGGGCAGGAAGGCCTGAGGTCTGGCTGGCACACGGGGTCAGAGGGCATGGGGGCACACACGGCTAGAAAGGCCGCGGGAACGAGTTTGGACTTGATTCCGCGCGTGGAGCGTGGCGCCGAGCTGCCCCTGCTTGTGCTCCGGGTTGTTTGGGACGGAGGTGGAAACCCACAGGAGAAGCTGGTGTGCAGGCGCCTGGATGGACCACGGAGGCGGGACGGGGCACACAGGTCTGCTAGCTGGGGCAGCAGCACGTCCACCGTAGGCGCCCCGCGCTGAGGCTGGCGCCGGCCTGTGGAGAGCGCACCCAGCCCCGGCTCTGCAGAGCCGGGGGGGTGGCCGTGATGGCCCTTCGTTCCAGGCGACCTTTTCACGGCTGTCACAGGGCAGGGCAGCCTGCGCACTGCCCCCGGCAGAGTCGGGTCCCTGATCCTGGCTCCTCTCCTGTAACAGACACGCGTATGGTGTCGCCTGGCCCACGTCAGCTCACCGTGTGGGGACTGGGCTCAGAGGACAACACAGAAACCGTGACTCCCTGGCTGCGGTCCCGGCTGTGAGGCACGACTGTCCTTGGCCCGGCCCAGCCACCGCGAGCCCGGGGCGGGACGACCTGTCGTCTGAGAGCCGTCGCGCGGCCCTTGGACCCCGCGCACCTCTGGGCACAGCAGACCCTGCAGATGGCGCAGACAGGGCTCGGGTGCAGGAGTGCAGGGGGCGACTCGGCACCCCATGTCTGGGAGAGACAGTGAAAGGCGCTCAGTCCAGCGAGGGGGCTGGGCTCCGGGATGCGCGCTGCAGTCCAGCGGGGGGGGGCCCGGCCGGAACCTCCACCCCTCCCTTCCGCAGACTACGCGGACGGTCCGAAAAGAGCAGCCGGCCGCCGCTGGACGTGAGCACATTCGGGGGACGCGCCAAGCTCACGGGAACGGAAGGAAAATCCATCCGGCCTGCAGACTCTCCACCGCGGACACTGATGGATTCTCCGTGCTCCTCGGGACCCCAGGGATGCATCTGGCCACCTGCCTCTGATTAGGGAGATAACTGTTTCCCTCGGGATGGCGGAGGGCCTGTCCACGCTCCAGGGTGTGAGGCCAGTCCCCGGGGCCACATCACAGCACCAGGCGAGGCTGGGGGACACTTCCCTGGCCGAGGGCAGAGGCACTTCCTCTGAGTGGGAGGGTGGCTGCTCTGCCTCATATTTTGGGGATAAAAGTACCCAGGACTGCTTCCCAGCCCCTCCTCCTGCCCCTGTGTCTGGCTGTTGTGAGGCCGAACTTTATTTTTTTTTAACATCTTTATCGGAGTATAGTTGCTTTACAATGGTGTGTTAGTTTCTGCTTTATAACAAAGTGAATCAGCTATACATATACATATATCCCCATATCTCCTCCCTCTTGCGTCTCCCTCCCACCCACCCTCCCTATCCCACCCCTCTAGGTGGTCACAAAGCACCGAGCTGATCTCCCTGTGCTATGTGGCTGCTTCCCACTAGCTATCCACCCTATGTTTGGTAGTGTATATATGTCCATGCCACTCTCTCACTTCGTCCCAGCTTACCCTTCCCCCTCCCCGTGTCCTCAAGTCCATTCTTTACGTCTGGGTCTTTAATCCTGTCCTGCCCCTAGGTTCTTCAGAACCATTTTGTTTTTTTTAGATTCCACATATATGTGTTAGCATACGGTATTTGTTTTTCTCTTTCTGACTTACTTCACTCTGTATGACAGACTCTAGGTCCATCCACCTCACTACAAATAACTCAGTTTCGTTTCATTTTATGGCTGAGTAATATTCCATT
>NC_041221.1:14518956-14519270 GCF_002837175.3 Physeter macrocephalus | reverse complement strand
TATGGTGTTAGGGAGTGTTCTAATTTCATTCTTTTGCATGTAGCTGTCCAGTTTTGCCAGCACCACTTATTGAAGAGGCTGTCTTTTCTCCATTGTATATTGTTACCTCTTTTATCAAAAATAAGGTGACCATAGGCGTGTGGGTTTATCTCTGGGCTTTCTATCCTGTTCCATTGATCTATATTTCTGTTTTTGTGCCAGTACCATACTGTCTTGATTACTGTACATTTGTAGTATAGTCTGAAGTCAGGGAGCCTGATTCCTCCAGCTCCATTTTTCTTTATCAAGATTGCTTTGGCTATTCGGGGTCTTTT
>NC_041221.1:14509942-14511291 GCF_002837175.3 Physeter macrocephalus | reverse complement strand
GTGTGGGTTTATCTCTGGGCTTTCTATCCTGTTCCATTGATCTATATTTCTGTTTTTGTGCCAGTACCATACTGTCTTGATTACTGTACATTTGTAGTATAGTCTGAAGTCAGGGAGCCTGATTCCTCCAGCTCCATTTTTCTTTATCAAGATTGCTTTGGCTATTCGGGGTCTTTTGTGTCTCCATACAAATTGTGAAATTTTTTGTTCTAGTTCTGTGAAAAATGCCACTGGTAGTTTGATAAGGATTGCATTGAATCTGTAGATTGCTTTGGGTAATATAGTCATTTTCACAATGGTGATTCTTCCAATCCAAGAACGTGGTAAATCTCTGCATCTGTTTGTATCATCTTTAATTTCTTTCATCAGTGTCTTATAGTTTTCTGCATACAGGTCTTTTGTCTCCCTAGGTAGGTTTATTCCGCTTTACTTCTTCTTTTCTGATTTGTATTCCTTTTATTTCTTTTTCTTCTCTGATTGCTGTGGCTAAAACTTCCAAAACTATGTTGAATAATAGTGGTGAGAGTGAACAACCTTGTCGTGTTCCTGATCTTAGTGGAAATGGTTTCAATTTTTCACCATTGAGAACGATGTTGGCTGTGGGTTTGTCCTATGTGGCCATTATTACGTTGAGGTAAGTTCCCTCTATGCCTACTTTCTGGAGGGTTTTTATCATAAATGGGTGTTGAATTTTGTCAAAAGCTTTTTCTGCATCTATTGAGATGATCATATGGTTTTTCTGCTTCAGTTTGTTAATATGGTTTATCACATTGATTGATTTGTGTTTACTGAAGAATCCTTGCATTCCTGGGATAAACCCCACTTGATCCTGGTGTATGATCCTTTTAATGTGCTGTTGGATTCTGTCTGCTAGTATTTTGTTGAGGTTTTCTACATCTATGTTCATCAGTGATCTTGGCCTGTAGTATTCTTTCTTTATGAAATCTTTTTCTGCTTTTGGTATCAGGGTTTTGGTGGCCTCATAGAATGAGTTTGGGAGTGTTCCTCCCTCTGCTATATTTTGGAAGAGTTTGAGAAGGATAGATGTTAGCTCTTCTCTAAATGTTTGATAGATTTTGCCTGTGAAGGCATACGGTCCTGGGCTTTTGTTTGTTGGAAGATTTTTAATCACAGTCTCTATTTCCATGCTTGGGATTGGTCTGTTTATATTTTCTATTTCTTTCTGGTTCAGTCTCAAAAGTTTGTGCTTTTTAAAGAATTTGTCCATTTCTTCCAGGTTGTCCATTTTATTGGCATATAGTTGCTCGTAGTAATCTCTCATGATCCTTTGTATTTCTGCAGTGTCATTTGTTACTTCTCCTTTTTCATTTCTAATTCTGTTGATTTGA
>NC_041221.1:14487318-14508825 GCF_002837175.3 Physeter macrocephalus | reverse complement strand
ATATTAGGGAAGTTTTCAACTATAATCTCTTCAAATATTTTCTCAGTCCCTTTCTTTTTCTCTTCTTCTTCTGGGACCCCTATAATTCAAATGTTGGTGCGTTTAATGTTGTTCCAGAGGTCTCTAAGACTGTCCTCAATTCTTTTCATTCTTTTTTCTTTATTCTGTTCTGCAGTAGTTATTTCCATTATTTTATCTTCCAGATCACTTATCATTTCTTCTGCCTCAGTTATTCTGCTATTGATTCCTTCTAGAGAATTTTTAATTTCACTTATTGTGTTGTTCATCATTGTTTGTTTGCTCTTCAGTTCTTTTAGGTCCTTGTTAAATGTTTCTTGTATTTTCTCCATTCTATTTCCAAGATTTTGGATCATCTTTACTATCATTATTCTGAATTCTTTTTCAAGTAGACTTCCTATTTCCTCTTCATTTGTTTGGCCTGGTAGGTTTTTACCTTGCCCCTTCATCTGCTGCATATTTCTCTGTCTTCTCGTTTTGCTTAACTTACTGTGTTTGGGGTCTCTTTTTCACAAGCTGCAGGTTCGTAGTTACTGTTGTTTTTGGTGTCTGTCCCCAGTGGGTAAGGTTGGTTCAGTGGGTTGTGTAGGCTTCCTGGTGGAGGGGACTGGTGCCTGTGTTCTGGTGGATGAGGCTGGATCTTGTCTTTCTGGTGGGCAGGACCATGTCCGGTGGTGTGTTTTGGGGTGTCTGTGACCTTATTAAGATTTTAGGCAGCCTCTCTACTAATAGGTGGGGTTGTGTTCCTGTCTTGCTAGTTGTTTGGCATAGGGTGTCCAGCACTGTAGCTTGCTGGTCGTTGAGTGGAGCTGGGTCTTAGTGTTGAGATGGAGATCTCTGGGAGAGCTTTTGCTGTTTGATATTACGTGGAGCCAGGAGGTCTCTGGTGAACCAATGTCCTAAACTCGGCTCTCCAACTTCAGAGGCTCAGGCCTGACACCCGGCCAGAGCACCAAGACCCTGTCAGCCACACGGCTCAGAAGAAAAGGGAGAAAGAAAGAAAGGAAGATAGAAAGAAAGAAAGAAAGAAAGAAAGAAAGAAAGAAAGAAAGAAAGGAGGGAGGGAGGGAGGGAGGGAGGGAGGGAGGGAGGGAGGGAGGGAGGAAGAAAGGAAGAAAGAAAGAAAATAAAGTTATTAAAATAAAAAATAATTATTAAAATTAAAAAAAAAATTTTAAGTAATAAAAAAAGAAAGAAGAGAGCAACCAAACGAAAAAACAAATCCACCAATGATCACAAATGCTAAAAACTTTACTAAAACAAACAAACAAATAAACAACAACAAAAACATGGACAGACATAATCCTAGGACAAATGGTAAAAGCAAAGCTATACAGACAAAATCACACAAAGAAGCATACACATACGCACTCACAAAAAAAAGAAAAAGGAAAAAATATATATTTTTTTTAAAAGGAGGAAGAGAGCAACCAAATCAATAAAGAAATCTACCAGTGATAATAAAACTAAATACTAAACTAAGATAAACATAAAACCAGAAAAAAAATTAGATGCAGAAAGCAAACCCCAAGTCTACAGTTGTTCCCAAAGTCCACTGCCTGAATTTTGGGATGATTCGCTGTCTATTCAGGTATTCCACCGAGGCAGGGTACATCAAGTTGATTGTGGAGATTTAATCCACTGCTCCTGAGGCTGCTGGGAGAGATTTCCCTTCTCTTCTCTGTTCGCACAGCTCCCGGCGTTCAGCTTTGGATTTGGCCCCGCCTCTGTGAGTAGGTCGCCTGAGGGCGTCTGCTCCCCGCCCAGAGAAGACGGGGTTAAAGGAGCAGCTGATTCGGGGGCTCTGGCTCACTCAGGTTGGGGGGAGGGTGGGGTATGGGTGTGGGGCGAGCCTGCGGCAGCAGAGGCCACCATGACATTGCACCAGCCTGAGGCGCGCCGTGCGTTCTCCCGGGGAAGTTGTCCCTGGATCCCGGGACCCTGGCAGTGGCGGGCTGCACAGGCTCCCGGGAGGGGCGGTGTGGATGTGACCTGTGCTCGCACACAGGCTTCTTGGTGGAAGCAGCAGCGGCCTTAGCGTCTCATGCCCGTCTCTGGGGTCCGCGCTGTTAGCCGCGGCTCGAGCCCGTCTCTGGATCTCGTTTAGGCGGTGCTCTGAAGCCCCTCTCCTCGTGCACCCTGGAACAATGGTCTCGTCTCTTCGGCAGCTCCAGACTCTCCCGGACTCCCTCCCGGCCAGCCGTGGCGCACTAGCCCCTTCAGGCTGTGTTCACGCCGCCAACCCCAGTCCTCTCTCTGCTTCCGACCGAAGCCCGAGCCTCAGCTCCCCGCCCCGCCCGCCCCGGCGGGTGAGCAGACGGGCCTCTCGGGCTGGTGAGTGCCGGTCGGCACCGATCCTCTGTGCGGGAATCTCTCCGCTTTGCCCTCCGCACCCCGCTGCTGCGCTCTCCTCCGCGGCTCCGAAGCTCCCCCCCACCCCGCCACCCGCAGTCTCCGCCCGCGAAGGGGCTCCTAGTGTGTGGGAACCTTTCCTCCTTCACGGCTCCCTCCCAGAGGGGCAGGGCCCATCCCTATTTTTTTTGCCTCTGCTTATTCTTTTTTCTTTTGCCCTGCCCAGGTACGGGGGGAGTTTCTTGCCTTTTGGAAGGTCTGAGGTCATCTGCCAGCGTTCAGTAGGTGTTCTATAGGAGTTGTTCCACATGTAGATGTAGTTCTGATGTATCTGTGGGGAGGAAGTGATCTCCACGTCTCACTCCTCCGCCATCTTGAAGGTCTTGTGAGGCTGAACTTTAAAACATCAGCATCTCCAAGCAAATATTTTAACTGCTAAGTGCAGGCAGCACCGCCAGGATTATTAGAATTCACGTTGAAACCCCAAGTTCCCACCCCTCCCCCACCGTCAGAGTCTTCCATTCCCCTTCCCCCCAACCCCCCAAGACACATCCGTCCCTTCCCCTTGGCAACACCAAAGCCTTGGACGGGCCTTGGTTACGTCCACAAGGCGGGACGGGAAGCGCCAGGCACCCACCGGGTCCACGGTGCCAGCACTGCTTGGCTGTGGCTTCTCCCATAGGTGTCCCAGCTGAGGGGCTCACAGCCCCTGGGCTCTGGGCTGACACTGACTCAACAGCATCAGCTCAGCACCCAGAGCAGGTCCCGGCTGAGCTAAAGGCTGCTCAGGGCCAGCCGGCCCAGAGGAGGGTACACGGAGCCTGTCCCCGGCCTCGGGCAGAGGGGGACCTGGGCGCCCTCTGACCTACCACGGGGCTCGGGCCGCAGCCCCAGCCCCAGCCCCATGCTGGAACCTGCTGGTGGGCCTCCCTGGGGGGAAGTAAGGCACCAGACAGAGAGGGAGGGCCCTGCAGGAGGGGCTGCTGGATGGACGGACGGGGCCTTGGGGGGGTCTGTTCTGGGGGGACAGGGGCAAGCTAGATGCCTGGGCAGAGAATCCGTGCAGAGAAAAGTCCCAGGGCGCTGACCACCCTCAGCTGCAGGCACAGCTCCTGCTAGCTTTCAAAGGAATTTTCCTGACATTCTCATGATCTAGGCTTTCCCAGTTTCATGAGATGAAGATAGAAAGTTGTGGTTTGCTGTAAGTCGTCTGGTTAGACAATGGAAATTCCACCCCTGTGGTCTCTGGGGGTGGGATAATTCTCAAATGCCTCCAGAGGTTTAGATGGACCAGCTAGCTCTGGGAAATTCTCCCAGATCCAGACCCTCATCATTCTGGGGGGTTTGGGGGTCCCAGGAAGCTCAGTGGGGTGGTGACAGTGTGAGTATAAATGCTGGACCCACACCTCCCAGGAGTCCAGGCCCAGACCTCTGTCTCCAAAAACTTCTTATGTTCAGGAGCCTGGTGATTACTTTACACTTTTCTGTATCTGTAAAACCAGGCGGCTTCTAAAGGCCACTGAATTCTGGCATATCCGCCTCCTGTACGTCTGGCTCCCAGGGGTCCCATGGGGCCTCTCTACTCAGTGCTCACCCCATCCTTCTAGAAGTGTGTTCTGCCAGCTTATGTGGCTGAGCCGTGACTGCCCCCACGGGGAGAGGAGAGAGACATGGAGAGATGGAGAGAGAGAGAAAGAGAGAAAGTGAGGCGGGGTTGGGGGAGAAGACAGGGGAACGGAGGAAGGGGAGGGAGACGGGGAGACAGAGACACAGAGGACTGGGAGCGTCAGAGGGGCCCCCAGACTTCATTCCTCTCTCCCACTCTGCCTGTTTGCTCTAGACCCCAGGACATTCTTCTCTTTTTTAAAAATTGAAGTAGAGTTGATTTACAATATTGTGTTAGTTTCAGGTGTACAGCAAAGTGATTCAGTTATGTGTGTGTGTGTATATATATATATATATATATAATTTTTCCAGATTATTTTCCATTATAGGTTATTATATGATATTGAATATTGTTCCCTGTGTTATATAGTAAATCCTTGTTGTTATATATAGTAGTGTGTATCTGTTAATCCCAAGTTCCTAATTTATCCCTCCCCCCACGCTTTGGTAACCATAAATTTGTTTTCTGTCTGTGAGTCTCTTTCTGTTTTGTATATAGATTCATTTGTATTTGTCTTTCTCTTTCTGACTTACTTCACTTAGTATGATATTGATAATTTCTAGGTCCATCCATGTTGCTGCAAATGGCATTATTTCATTTTTTTATGGCTGAGTAGTGTTCCATTGTATATATGTACCACATCTTCCTTATCCATTCATCTGTTGATGGACATTTAGGTTGTTTCCATGTGTTGGCTACTGTGAATAATGCTGCTATGAACATAGGGGTACATATGTCTTTCTGAATTATAGTTTTGTCTGGATATATAGCCAGGAGTGGGATTGCTGGACCATACGGTAGCTCTGTTTTTAGTTTTTTAAGGAAGCTCCGTACTGTTTTTCCACAGTGGCTTGCCAAGTTAACACTCCCACCAACACTGTAGGAGGGTTCCCTTTTCTCCAGCATTTATCATTTGTAGACTTTTTAATGATGGCCATTCTGACATGTGTGAGGTTATACCTCATTGGGATTCTGGTTTGCATTTCTCTAACGATTAGCAATGTTGAGCATCTCTCCATGTTCCTGTTAGCCATTTGTATGTCTTCTTTGGAGAAATGTCTATTTAGATCTTCTAATTGATATTGAGTTGTAGGAGTTGTTTGTATATTTTGGAAATTAACCCCTTGTCAGTCACATTGTTTGCAAATATTTTCTCCCATTCTCTAGGTTGTCTTTTTGTTTTGTTGAGGGTTTCCTTTGCTGTGCAAAAGCTTTTAAGTTTGATTAGGCAGGACATTCTTCCTTAACCTCGAGTCCCTGGGAGTTCAGGTCTGTCTTTGCAGCCAAGAGGCCTCACCAACACATGGAGGCTCAAAGAGCCATTGCCTGTGAACACCAGCCCCACCAGGCATGTGACAAGCCTTTAGCACGTGCTGGCTTTAATTACTGTATTCTAATATTTGATACAAATTCTATTTGATTGTGAAGTTGCCCCAGCACCCTGTGTCCCCCGGTCCTGTCTGGGGCTCTGGCTCTAAGCCCCTTTGGAGATATTGGCCCAGATGTGACTCTCTGGTCCAGAAGGTTCCCACAGACAAGGACTGTGATAAGAGCCTGGCCTGCTTTCTCCAGTTCTGGCTCTGCTCCAGTGGCTCCTGCCAGAAGCACGCTATCTTCCCCAAAGGAAACAGCTCAGGCCACATGGTCTGCAGACCTGCCTCACCCCAGGCACTGACCACAGCTAACTGCATGCTCACACTGCCATCTCTTTCATCTTCTGAGACCTTGTTTGTATCATGGTTTTGCAGGGTGTTAACATCACTCAGTTACCCAGATGCTGCTCAGATTTTGAACTGGTTTTGGTATACATAACCTATTATATCCTTCTTAAAAGGACCATTCTCAGCACATTTCCATCAATTAACAAAATTCAGAGAAGGGAACTTTTCAAGTAACTTTAGACAGGTTGTTATTAAAAACATCTGTGTCATCTTTTTAAAATGTTCAGTAACTTCACGTTGACAATTTTTTTCCTCTGTGCCATCAGACACATTCTCTGCTGGATGTATAAGCTAAACTCTGGAATAAAGGTAACTTGGATAAATGCTGAAAAACAAAGCGACTCGGTAATTATAGCAATTTTCCTTTCAAGTTCTGCTGGGCGGAACAGGCATTAATGTGAGAGCACGCACAGAGCCCACCGGCTGCAGTTCACAATCAACCACTGTCCCTGTTAACCAAATCTCACTCAGGAGACCTCGGGGGTGACAGTGGGCCACACCTGGGACACACAAACTATCCTCAGGATGAAGGGAGAAAGGAGAAAAGAGAATGAGGGATTTAAAAACTATGTAACTATCATGTTCCAGTTTGTAGTGATAAATTTGAAAACCTAGACTAAGTGAATAATTTTCTTGGAAAATATAAAGCACAAAATTGACTCAAGTAGAAATAGGAGAGCTGGTCATTCCAATGGTGGGGGGGGCACAGAACAAAAAAGTAGCCACAATTTTATCCTTACAAAGGCACCAGGCACAGGCAGTTTTATGTGTTTCCAAAACCTCTGAGGTATAATCTCTCTGCAAAGGAGGTACAGAATTTAGGAATGGAAGCCCTGGAGACCAGCAGCCAAATTCTAATTCCATCTCCACCTCCTACCAGCAAGGTGATCTTGGGATGGCCACTGCAACGCTCTGTGCCTCAGTTTCCCCACCTGCCAAATGGACGTGAAAATAGTGCCTCATTCATAGGGTTGACCTGAAGGTTATTAACTCATGTAAAATACACAGAAATGCCCCTACTGCAGAGTAAGAGCTCGATACAGATGAACTGTTATGAAGAGTTAACATTATTCCGAGGCACAGAAAAGACAAAAGCATCACAGTTTATTTCTATATAGCTAGTCAAAACCCTGGAAAACCAATGGTGGGGATGACACACACACAGACACACACGTGTCAATAGGGACACATGATTTATAAAGGGACAGAATTACTCTAAATAAAAGCATCGACAGAATCAATACAGGAGCAAGTAAAGCTTATCTCAGGATTGCAAGGATGAGTCAACATTATAAAATCTGTTAGTTCAATTTGCTACATTAAGAGATGAAAAAGAAGAAAATCCTCCATCATCTCAAGAGAGAGTCAGTCCCCCCAAAAGCATTTGGTACCAGTTAACATTCTTTACCGAATTTCAAGCATACACAACTGCAAGATCTTCAGGAAGCCAAGAATGGGAGGAAAATTCCTCGACCTCTAACAAACACTGTGCTTAGTACATTAGAACAGGGGTCAGAAAACTTCTATAAAGGGTCAGATAGCAAACATTTTAGGTTTAGGGGGCCACATGGTCACTGTCCCAACTATGTGACATCACTGTTACAGCACAAAGCATTAGACAATATGCAAATGAGTGCAAGTGGCTCTGTGCCAATAAAACTTTATTTAGAAACTACCATCCGTGGGCTGGATTTGGCCTTTTGGCCATAGTTTACAGACCCGTGCATTAGAGCCATTCACGTTACAGTCAGAAACAAAAGAAAGATACTCGATTTCATGTTAGAGTCCTAGTGAATATAATAATACCAGAATATATATGTGAAGTACAAATACTAGAAAGGCAGAGATAAAAATATAATTATTTGTATAATGATATGACTATTTGTCTAGAAAATCCAAAACAATCAACTGGCAAACCATCAGAATCAAAAGTGGCCAATTTTAAGGTCAACTTACAAAAACAATAGCATTTATTAAAAAGGCAGTATATAATTATAACCTTTCATGAGAAAAAGGGTCCCATTTGTAATAGCAACAAAACCCAGGAATAAACCAAGAAATGAGCGATTCTGACTTAAAAGAAAACTAGAAACATTACTGAAGTTCTAAACAAGTCGCCAGGCAGACCCCTTCCTGAGCAGGGCTCCCTGTCACACCAATGTCAGTTCTCTAAATTGTGCCCACACACTGTTATCCCAATAAGACTGCCAACAGGGTTGGTTTGAAACAGCTAATTCTAAACGTCACGTGGAAGAGAAAATGTGCAAGGTCCATTGAGACATATTTTTAAAAGGACATGAGAAGGAACTTGCTGTAAAAACCATCGTAATTCACGCGCGGTCATTGTGCAGAAATTGACACATTGGTCAGCATTGAAAGACCAGAGACTGAACCACGTTTGTGGGAAGTTAGCTCATGATGAAGGTAGCGGTTCACGTGGGTGAAGAAAGGATACCTTTCTCAGTGAATGATGATATGACAATTGTCGGTGCGTCTGAAAACAGAAAATTATAAACCCCAGCAGCACACAGGGCCCATGCCGAAGGCGCCCTTCCTCACAGCCCCTGGCAGCTTCTCTACTTCTTGCTCAAGCTCGGAACCTAAGGTGAGCCTGGACCTCCAGCACCTACAGAGACAAGGCTGAGCAGGGGTGGGGACACGACCTGATGGAGAAGGGAGATTGATGGGGGGACACAGGGATGCGATGGGGGGTTACCACGACACCACACAGTGACAGCCACTCCATCTGGGGTGAGGAGGGAACAGAGGGAAGGAATGGGGACCATAGTGGGGGTCACCTGGGGGGTCTGGGGGGGATTGTGTCTCAGCTGCAATGATTAGGCCGGGGGGTCTCGGCACAAAGGCCCCTCCACCCCCGTCCAAGTTCTCAAGGGCTGGTCTAAAAGCCGCCCCCCAAAATCCACCCTCTGAGTTTCTGGAACTCAGCTGGAAGAATCTGCAGTCCAGGCCAGACGGAGAGCACAAGCCAAACAGAGCAGGGGTCACGTGGAGCCGTCACCCCGTGCTCTGCGGTAGGGCCTCCTCGAAAATCCGCAGAAGTCCCCGTTCCGCCTCACTGCAAGGAGGAGCCCCAGACCCCCCTCCTGGCTCTGCCTGTGCTTCCGTTGACACAATCATCTGAGACAGCCCCGCCCTCCCAACATAAATAAGCAGCCTGTTCGATAAAACAAATTACGCACTTTCTGACATTTGCCGGTGTTTTTATCCCAGAAAGGCTGTAGGACAAATTCTCACAGTCCCCTGTCCCCCAACACCTGGTAGCCCTCTGCTTGGGGGAGACACGGTTTCCCACCGCTGCAGCCCACCTCCCAGCTGGACCGGAAGGGAGGCTCCCATGGAGACACAGATGTTTTCGGGGTCCTGCCCCCCAGCAGAAAACCCACTCCTGAGGCATGGACAGGGATCCGGCATCCAGAGCCAGAACTGGGGACCCAGAATGTGACTAAATAACTTTCTGAGTCACCTGTGTTGGGGTGACCAATTTTTGTTTCCCTGAACTGACATAGCGCAGCCTCTGTTTTGGGGGGATGTGACAGGCTGACTTTCACGCTGGGTCTAGCTTCCCCCGACTGCACCCCAGGAAGGAGAGGCCCTTCCATCCCACAGAAAGGCCAGGTGGGGAACCCGGCCCAGCCGGGGGGCTTCTGAGGCTGCAGCATCACCCCCAGGTGCAGCATCCCTGCAGAGTGGCCAACGGGACAGCACCTCGTCACGCGCTCACTGTGCACCCCCGGGAAGCCCCGGGGCACCCTTCCTGCACGTGCTGTGAGCCGCCACCCTGGAGGGCAGGCCCCTCTGTGGGCAGGCCACCCAGGGATGCTGGGCCCACGTGCTGTGACCACAGGAATCCACACGCCCGCAGGAAACCCCCGGCAGCCTCACAACTTGGTCACTTAGTGGCCTGGGTCACGCGGGCACCTTGGCTGTCCCACTAGGGAGGTCCTGGCAGGCGACCCCCAGGTGCTCCTGTTAAGAAAGGCTTCTGGCACGTGGCCTACGGCCACAGAGCCCAACCCAGAAGTTCCCTGCCCAGAAGTGACTCCGACAGCGGTCAGCTCCCCTGTGCCCGTCCAGGGACAAACGCCAGGACTTTGTTTCCAGGAATCGTGATGAGCAAGGGTGGGGCAGGGTTCCACACTAAGCCCCGAAGCTCGTGACACGTGGATGTGGTAACTCACTCTGCGCCCGGGAAAGCATCAGTGAGAAACGTGTGTATTGGGGTGTCTGCGACCCCAGGAGAGCTGCTCCTTGGGATCCCGGGACCCTCCACCAACCCTCAGGCTTCTCAGGGGCTGGGCCTAAACGTCCAGCCTCCCTCCGCGGGAGGAGGCTGCCCGTGCCCCGTGGCCCAGGTTCACTTTACTGCAACCTTGGCATGTTCTCATCACTGGCTGCCCATCCTGCTCCCTGGCGCCTGGCCCCGCCTTGTTCTCTCCGACCCTCGGCGCCCCTACCCCGTGCAGGGCCAGGCAGCCCTGAGGCTGCCCTTCCCCTGTCACCTTCTGCCCCCACTCCTGGGCTGCCCCCAGCTGGGCTGGGGGTGTTTGTGAACGTGGTCAAACTGCGGACACGGCTAGACAAAGCTGGGGGGCGGCGCAGGGCACTGGGCTCCCCGCAAAGCACCGTCGGCTCCCTTCTCTGAAAAGGGACCTCCCCCCACCGCGGCCGTCTGCACGGAGCAGGGCCCCCAGCTCTGGGCAGGGACTCGCCCTGGAATCTGGTTTCCAGAAGAATCTCTCCAACCCCCTTTGGAGATTCCTAGTTCGGAGTTGCTCTTGTGTCTTCCCCACCAGTGCCGGGACCCAGGGTGCCCAGGACTGACCCTTCTGAGACCTGGGCAGACGAGGCCCTGGGGCCCAGCAGGGGTCGAAGCACCGGCTTGAACAGGTGCGGCCCCAGAACTCACAGGACACACCTGCCTGGACCCCACGCCAAGGGCCTTCCTTCTCCCACCTCAGGTGTGGATCCTGGGCTCCTCTTTGCGGTCCGCTGGACTGGGCCGTGGGGCCTGGAGTAGCTTTTGGGTTCGCTGGGCAGGGAAGTCGTGGGCCAGATGGACTCACCTGGGCTCCCCTGCTGGGCCCAGCTCCAAACCGCGCTCCTTCCTCTGTGTCTGGAGGCTCCCAGGAGCCCCAGGGCGGGGCCCTTCCTCTAACTGCCTCCACACCCTCCGATGGCCTTGGGGAAGGGCTCTCCTGCCCTCTTGTGGCCAAGACGCTGTGGGTGGACAGGCTGCGGCGGAAGGGTGGGCGCACCTGGGGATGGAGTGAGAGCGAGCGCTTTCTCAGACGTGAGGGGTTCGGAAACTTGACACCCAGTTAACAAACCTTAACCACTGGAAAGAGTGGTGCAGGGGGAAGAAGGAACCTACTTTCAATTATTTGTATAAAGATTTCTTTTTTTCTCTTAAAGACTCATAAAACCTCTCCTGGGTCATTCCTGGTAAAGACCAGAATCCAGGGATCAACCAGGAGATACAGGAGGAGAGAGGAGGGGAGAGAAGGAGAGGGGAGGGGAGGGGAGGGGGGCCCATGGAGAGGAGGCGCCCCTCCCTCAGATAACGAACTGGGCAGCGGATGCCTGGCACCAGGAGCCCCAAGGCACCCCGCGGGGCTCTCCTGTCCCCAGGACTCTTTCACCAGGGGGTGTTTCCAGAAGAAACGATGCTGGAGGGGCCAAAGAAGGCATCTAGACCTCCGCGAATGAACGGCGGGGCAGTCACCATGCTGGCCCCAGGGTTCTGCAGCAGGGCCAGGACCTGCACTGGAGATCACAGGTCTTCTGGCAGCTCCGTCCCAGCTGGAGCTCCAGCTCCCAAGGTCCAGTGGGAGGGGCGGGGGCCGCCCTGGTCTTGTGGCCCTTGCTGGGGAGCGCTGATCTTTGGTTGCCGGGTGTTTTGTGACTCTCTCTCTAAAACCTGCTTTGGCTTCAGTTTGGGTCCAGGGCAACAGAAAAAGTGTATCCTTCACCCCTTTGCATTCAAATCTTTTCAAAAGAGCAAATACTTGCCCACAAAAATACCTGTTGCTCTTCCGACGTGGCCCAAATGCCCAGCAGTGGGGGCAGTGCACTCCCAGGCAGCGGAGGAGGAGAGGGGCCAGCTGCCTTTGGCCACGTGTGGCCCGGTGTGGCTGCAGCGCGGTGGGCACCCGGCGAGGAGGGCCGGGCAGGGAATCCCACCTTGCAGGCCTCTGTGCTCTCAAGGGTGAGGGAAAGGGCCTCCCTTTCTCGGGGGGTTGCAGACAGGCCACCCATCCTGGAGAGAACATGTAGGTTTGTAAGGGGGTATCTGTAGTCTTGTCCAAGGGAGGAATGTGGGTTTTGTTTGTGTCCCTGGAGAGGGGAACTCAGGGTGCTGGGGGGTTGCACACTGGAGGCTTCTGGACTTCCCAGAGTCCCCGTGGTGGTCTTTCCCGGGCCAGGGGGCTGTAGGGACCTTGGGGCCAGGCCTGGTCTGTGGCGAGCGAGCAGGTGTGGAAGCTGGTTTCGGTCTGCATACGGCCCCCCAGTGCCCGCATCAGAGAGTGAAGCCCTGACAGGCAAGGTGGCTGCACTGGCTGGAGTCGCTGGGACCCATCCGTCGGACGGGCCTGCCGGATCTGCGGCTCAAGTACCCCACCTGGCCAGCCGTGCGGGCCTGGGGTCAGTCCTCTGGCTTGCCCTTCCGCAGCCCGCACGCTGACCCTGTGCGCGTCCGGCGCGAGGGGAAGCAGCGGAACCCAGGGGAACGCCTGCGCGGCCCGCAGGTGACGACTTCCGCGCTCCTGAACGCGTGGCCCCGCCCCGGACCCTCCCCCAGGCGCCAGCCCCGCCCCAGCCTGCACCCGGCGAGGCCCGCAGGAGGAGACGTCCGCGCGGCCCCGCCCCCGTCTCGGCCACGCCCACATCCCGGCCCAGTCCACCCGCCCCTCAGTCCCGTCCCCGCCCCTCGGCCCGGCCCCGCCTCGGCCCCCAGCGGCTCCGCCCGTTCTGCCGCAGGAAAGTCCCGACTCGGGATCAAGCAGGACTCATACCCTAGGTGGGCCCCGTGGCGTTGCCGTGGTACTGGCGACGCTCTCCACGAGGGCGGGCTGCACTTCCGGGGCGCGGCACGACCACCGGAAGTACGTGGCCGCCCGGGGCCATGGCGGCGCTTGGCGTCTTCTGTCTGCTGCTCGGGGCGGTGTACTGGCCGCCGGCCTCAGCCTCGGGCGAGGAGTTCTGGCCCGGTCAGTCGGCAGCCGACATCTTGTCGGGGGCGGCGTCCCGCAGACGGTAAATGTCCTCGGCTGGGCCGGTGGGCAGGGACCCGGCGAACCGGGAGGCGGGGCTCGGAGGGCCGGGAGGCGGAGCGGTGGAGCCTCGGTCTCCCCTCGCCTCTCGGGACCCCTGGCCTGGGGCCGCGAGCCCTCCGGAAGGGCAGGCTGCAGGTCCGCGTTAGGGGGCAGACCGGGGCCCCCTGATGCGTGATGCGGGACTTGCCTGGAGTTCGAGGAGCCCCCGAATCAGATGTTCGAATGGGGTGGTTCTTAAGAAAGCCCAGCTTTGTTTACCTGCAGGAGAATCTCCGTCCCATCCAGGTGTTGGTTGTTTCATAGATAAGTCTCAGGAATAAGAGACGAGCGTCACTGCCATTCAGCAGTTACTGAGGGCTTGACCGAAAACAGACTGCTGGGTGCGGGATGTCAAGACGGTAGATGGGCCTCTTCCTGGCAGGCTTGGGGGATTGGAGGCTCAAGCCAGGGATCACAGCATGGCCTCGTTTGCAGTAATGGAGATGCAGAGAAGGGGGCAGTGAGGACGTAGCAGAAGCTGAGGTCTCCTGCCTGGGGCTTGTGTAGAGAAGTCTTGCTTTACGTAGGGCAGCCGTTCTCAAAGTCTGGCCAGGGATCCCTGAGGTGCCAGGCCATTTTCGTAGAAAGGCCAGGATATCATCTGCCTTTTGCACACACTCTCTCGAGAGTTTACTGTGGAGTTTTTCCAGAGACCACCTGGCCTGTGATACCATAACACAGAGAGTGAAGAAGCAGACGGGAGAATCCAGCAATCACCAGACCAAAAAGAGATTTGCAAAAATTTAAAACAGTGCCGCTCTTGTCCCTCATGGTTTTTGTCTTGAAAAATGTACTTATTTTTCATTTGGAAATTTGGAAATACTAATGATAAAGGTAATACGTTTATTTTTGTTATTTTTAAGGGAATTCATAAATACTTTTCTAAAGTTCTAGCTTTAAATTCGAAATCAGGAATTACCGATAGATTTAACCCACATAGACAGTAGCCTTTGGGGTCCTCGTAATCGTTAAGAGTGTACAGGGGTCTGTAGACCAAGAAGTTTGAGAACCCCTGGAGGGTGAGTGCTCGGATTCTGGCTGCGAGACTGTGCTGGTCTTAGCTGTGAATTATTGTTGGTGGTTAAACGGAGGCCGAGATGTCTTCTGCGGGCTCTTTAAGTGACTGGTCCCCTAGAAACGGGTGGGCCGCTGCCTCCACATTACAGACCAGAAGCTGCGGACCGTGCCTGGAGTCGGGCGCTAGGCCGTGGACGTGGGGTGTTGGGTTTTCTGTGCAGAGCCCTGGCCCTGAAGAGCCAGTCTCCTGCCCTCCCTGCCAGGTATCTTCTGTACGACGTCAACCCCCCGGAGGGCTTCAACCTCCGCAGGGACGTCTACATCCGAGTCGCCTCCCTCCTGAAGACTCTGCTGAAGACTGAGGAGTGGGTGCTGGTGCTGCCCCCCTGGGGCCGTCTCTACCACTGGAAGAGCCCCGACATTCACCAGGTCCGGATTCCCTGGTCCGACTTTTTTGATCTCCCAAGTCTCAGGAGAAACATCCCTGTCGTAGAGCACGAGCAGTTCATTGCAGGTGAGGCGTGTGGCCGCGCTGTAACTGGGGCCGCGTGCTGTTGGTCTGGGTGTGAACGTCAGGCCAGGCCCGAGACCTCAGCCAGCTGGGCCGTCTCCTCCTGGGCCTTTGCTCTGCCTAGGGGCCCTGCTTCCGTTTCCCCCACTACCAGCGATTTTGACCTCTCCATAGTTTTTCTGGGGAAATAGATGTGAAGCATGTGAGCTATGTGTCCCCTCGCCCCTGAAAACCCCGGCGGCCTGGTGAGCTGGAGCTGTGATGGGGGGGTGGGGGGCAGGACCACAGGCCTCCCCCTGTGCAGGCCATGCTGTTCCTACCTGAAGGAAGACATGTTGCGCGTATGGCGTTGGCTGGGTGCCGGAGGAGATGTGCGACCACACGTCCGGTCTCGCTTGGCTCTGGTCAACCTTCTCATTTTGATGTTTTTAAGAGGAAAGAGTTGAAGATTTCTTAGAATGAAGACACTTAGAGCTCACCGTTGCTTTACTCAGAAGACGCCAACAGTCAGGGACACCTCTGCGCCGGTCCCGGGCGCGGCCCGGAAGAGCAAGTCACAGTTCCCGAGTGGCGGTCGTAGCGCTTCTGCTGTGCGAGGGCCTGGCGGCCTGAGCGTCGCTGCTCCTGCCGTGGCCAGGCCCACACGTCCTCCTTGTCAGGTTCTGTTCTCACCACGCCGCAGACCCTGTCCCGCGGGGACGTTCTCCGTGTGGGGCTCCGCTGTGGCTGCAGGGCCACTGGACGGCCTGCTGCCGTCTGCGCTCCTGCTGGGAAGGCAAACCCTGAGGCTGGGGGGCAGCCCTCCTGACCCGGCTCAGCCCGGGAGGCGGGCTCGGCCGCGTCTGCGCGGGCCCTGGCGCCCAGGGCACCGGCCCCTGACCTGCCAGCGCGGCGGCGCCTCGGCCGCCAGGGGTGCTGAGTGACTGCAGACGGCTGTCGTCCCTGCCGCTCTGCAGGCCGTGTCCCTCGGGCCGGGCAGTGGGGGTGGGGACCGAGGCCCCGGGTGACACTGGAGGTGGCAGACCGGCCTTGAGCAGCTCAGGTTTCCCGCTGCAGAGGGGACAGGCATGGGGCGTCGCACCCGGAAGGCCTCCAGGCCGGCGTCTCGGCCCCCGGTGTTGCATCCCCCCGCCCCGCCGTCGGAGGAGCCCCCGAGCCCGGGCCTCGTGCCCAAGCCAGAGAGTGTGGACGAGACACCGGTCACTCGCTGTGGCTCTCTCGTCAGTGCGCTCCGTCGTTGCACCTGTGAGCACGTCTTCACTTGTCGCCGAGTCGTGGCTGGGAGGCTCCAGGTGTGGGAGGAGCAGTGGGTGAGAGGGACACAGGCCCCTGCTCCCCGGGGCCTCCTGCTGGGGGCGGGGGCAGAGCGTAAGTAAGTGGCGGGGACACGCAGCGCTCGCGGCAGTGACCAGAGCCTCGGGACGAGAAAGCAGGAAGGGATGTAGAGTGTTGGGCGGTGGCCGTGGACTGGGAAGGCATCCTTCTTGGGGAGATGCGGTTTGAGTGGCCTCACAGGGGTCAAGAACGAGCCCCGGAGGGGACGGTCCAGGAGGGTCAGCTATTCAGGGGTCCCGGGGAAGGAGCACCCCCGTGGGCTCCGGGCACCACGGGGGCAGCCGCAGGAGAGGAGGGGGGCAGAGCTAGGGCAGCCTGCGCCGTCGTGGGGACTGACCCCGCCCACGGCGAAGTGGAGGTGTGGCTGGAAAGAGAAGGGGGCCAGGCGAGGCCGGATGCTGTAAGAGGTGGGGGCGCTGAGCGGCCCAGAGGAGATGCTGGCTCCCGGACAGCCCCGCCAGGCAGCCCTCCCGTCCCCTGAGGGACCCCCATGTCCCGAGGTCACTTGTTCCATCATCTCTGCTTTTATGAGCTCCCTCCAGTCCTGTCTGGGAAGACGGTGGCGTTAAATACAGTGGTACTCCTCTGTATCGCCGCAGCGTGTGCTGTGGTCGCCGTTACTGTCGGTCCTTGTCTCCTGCAGAGTCCGGCGGGCCCTTCATCGACCAGGTCTATGTCCTGCAAGGTTATGCAGAGGGCTGGAAGGAGGGGGCCTGGGAGGAGAAGGTCGACAGCCGGCCCTGCATCGAGCCGCCCCTTTACTCTCAGGACAAGCACGAGTATTACAGGTACCGCCGCGTTCGGGGACTCAGGCTGGTTTAGAGATACCTGGCCGAGACACACTTGCCTTTTCCCGTGTTGTTTAACGCACTTGAACGTGGTCGTGGCGGTGTTGTCACCCCAGACCGAGCTGCCGTCGGAAGAGCTGCCTGTGGAAGTGCTGCTGTGTCCTCCCCAAGCCCGCCCCAAGCGCCCCCGCACGGGGAACCAGAGTAATCCGGTTCTAGACCTGGAGCAGCTCGGGAGCTCCTGAGAGCACAGCTGCTTTAAGGACAGTTACTGTCAAAACTGGCCCTGGCCCGTGGGCGTTCCTTCCGCCGGGCTCCTTCCGGGCCGCCCCTGCTTCCTGTCATCGTACCGTCCAGGTTCCTGAGGAGAGAGCTTCCGCGGTCTCATCAGATCAGATGAAATTTGTGGTTTCTTTAAAGATTTCCACAAGGTCACTACCTGTGGTCACGACCAATAAGTTGTGAAAACGTATTGGTGAACTAAGAACTATAGCTGAGTTTATCCAGATCAGGCCGCGCGTGTAGACTTCCTGCCCGCGGAAAAGGAACCGCACTAACCGGGTGCCGTGGGTCTTGTTTTCCAGAGGATGGTTTTGGGGTTATGAAGAGACGCGGGGTTTAAACGTTTCCTGTCTGTCTGTTCAGGGGTCGGCTTCCATCATCGCCCCTGTGCTTTTGAGAAACACGTCCGCGCGGTGAGTGTGTGGGCTCTGGGTGGTGGCTGGTGCCAGGGCACGCGTGTGGGCGCGTCCGCGTGTGTCTGTGCTCCGTCCTGCTGGCTGGCCCGCGGGCGTCGCCGGAGGGTCAGACCTCATCCCCTCCCCCACCGCCTCTGGAGCCGGGGGGCCGGCAGTTGGGATCCAGGGGAGCCCCCGGGAGGGGCGAGCGGCCCTGCTCTGGAGCCTCACGACGGCGGTCTCCGGTCCCGCCCCTGGCGGGTGGTGGAGTCGGGTTTACGCCCGGATCCCGCCCCGGGCCCTGTCGGAGGTGGTGGGGCGAGCGGGGCCTGCTGGGCGCAGCAGGGCGTGAGGGTGGGCGTCGGGGCAGGGGGCGGGCGGAAAGAGGAGGACGGGATGAGGGCCGTGGGGTCGTGACGCTGCGGCAGGGGGAGGGCCGGGACAAGAGCGGGACCAGCAGGGCCAGGAGGGTTTTGAAGTGACCACTGAGTGACCGGGGCTGGCCTTGGAGGTTCCGCACGGGCGAGGAGTGCGTCCCCTCGGGGCCACCCCTGAAATCAGGGCCTCTCTCGCGGGCCTCCTCGAAGCCTGAGCTGTGAGTGGTCAGAGGAACAGCTCAGGCCTTTCCTGGACACACCGCCCTGGCCGCTGCTCCTGGCCTCACATGTTGGGAGTGTGTCTGCGTGGCCGGTTCCTCCTGGAAGCAGAAACCAGCCACACGGGCCCCGCCCGCCCGCCCTGCCACCAGAGGGTCAGCGGGGAGGGCTGGGGTTCCTGGCGAGTGGCAGGGTTTGGTGCGCCAGGCGAGCTCCTCAGGAGGGGCTCGTGTTTGGTTTCTAGGCAGGTGTCCTAGGAGTTCCCTGCAGGTGTGAGTTGCTGGGGACGTGGGGGCCCTGAGAGGGCCCCTCCTGTTAGCCACCTGCAGTGTCCCCGAGCCTGCGCACGCGCAGGGCAGGCCTCCTGTGCTCTCCGGGGCCCGGGAAGGTGCAGACTGTCCCAGCACGGCCCCAGCGTGCCAGAACGCCAGGCCGCCTCCCCGCCGGGCCTGTGTCAACAAAACGCAAGCGGGTCCACGGAGGCAGCGGACGCCTGCTCTGCTCGGTGGGTCCGAGCTCGACGTAAGAGATGAGGTTGCTGAGGGTACCGCTTGCTGGGGCCCCGCGTTACTCGTCTTACAGCTGTTCGCATTTCCAAAGCAGATCTGGCTGAAGCTTTGGGCTGTGGGACCGTTTCTTCTGAGTCCCATTTGTGGGTAAGGGGAGCTGAGCCCAGGACAGACTTGTGCCCGGAGGCCCCTCTGTTTAAGAGAGACGCAGGGGGCTTGACAGCGGGGAGATGGCGGCGCTGAGACCCACGAGGCTGGACGGGGGTGGGGGGGACCCCACCATGCAGAAAACTCAAGATGTGAAAAGCACTAACCAGAGAGAGAAGGTTGATACATTCAGTTACGTTAAAATTAATAAGTCTTGTCCGTCAATAGAGAGCGTTAACAAAATGGAAAGACAAAGCACAGAGAGGGGTGCTTGTAGCACGCCAGTCACGTCGGTCAGTACAGGGCTGGGTCAGATACAGGCAGAGCTGCTGAAGATCAGTGAGTAAAGGGCAGGCGGCCTTGTAGCAAATTCAGCGGGAGACGCCGTCAGGTGTACTGCCGGCGGAACACGCTGCTCTTAGACCCCAGGGGAGACGCAGGGCGCCGCCTCCCAGACGTGGCCTGTTTCTGGAGGGTCCTCTCCACGTGTGCTGATTCTTCAGGTTGCTTGATTAGCTCGGGCAGACCACCTTTCCTGCCCCTCACTTTGCAAGGAGGGAGTTGAGCCTTGAGGAAGGGGCTGGCTTTTGGCTGGAGAAATGCAACCATGATAAGGAGTCTGTTTCATTAAGGTGATTTTTAAAAATAAGAGTAAATACTGAGTTTTGTTCCTTTGGGGTGGTCATCGTTATATGGCTTTGCCCTTTATCCACTAACATGATGAGTTGGGCCGTAGATGCTCTAATCCTGAACCATCTTTGCACTCCTGGTGTGAACTCCATTTCTCAACGTGGGTCACCCTTTTGATATATTGCTGGATTCTGTTTGCCAATTTTATATTTTGTTTACTCGTGGGGTTTTTTGCGTTGAGAGGCAGAGTCGAGCTTGGTAGCTCAGCCAGTTCAGTGGCTGGGACCGGAGAGAGTCCGTCAATGTTTAGAGCCACTTAGGAATCAAAAGCTTCTGCAGGCAGCTGCCTGTGAGAGATCTGCTCAGCGGAGGTTTGCCCAGACGCAGCCAGGCGACCCAGCAAGGTTTGACCCTCTCAGAGTTCGTGCCTGATTGCTCCCCGGCCCAGGGCCTCCCCCGTGACAGTGCTCTCTGGAGCGCGTGCACATAAAAACCTTTTCCTGTTGTTTAAAAATAGGTCCGTGATGTTGGACCGAGCCGAGAACCTCCTTCACGACCGCTACGGAGGGAAGGAGTACTGGGACGTGAGTGTTGGCGCGGCGCGTCTCCGTACGCGTGGTTAGCCTTGAAAACCCAGGACCCGCAGCAGCTCTTGCTTTCCACTTTGCTCACTGACCTGATGAGGCTCTTAGCAGGCGTGGGGGAGGGCCCGCCGGCGAGTGCTGCCCCCTCTGCCCAAGGAGGGGCTCCAGGGAGCGGGCTGGGGCGCCCCGGGCCCCTCCTGCGCTGCACCGGCTGTCCTTTCCTGCTGACGCGTTCCGAACCTGGAGTGAGAGCTCCGGCCGTGTGTCCTCAGCATTGAAAGGTGGGGCGTCCTGTGCCCCGAATCCTTAATAGCGGAGTCGGGCTCTGCTCTGACGGGGAAGCGCGGGCTCTGGGTGCACAGACAGTGACAGTGAGGCGGGTGGGCGAGAGGCTTCTCCCGTCCTCCTGGGGGCGGGGACGGCTTAATCGGCAGGCGTCTGGTTTGGAAAGAGGCGCAGTTCTGCCCACGGGGGCCGGTGCAGCAGTTGGGCAACAGAGTCGGACGTTCCCTGAGAAGAGCCTTTGGCTGCGAGGTGGGGACCCAGGTGAAGTCGGCCTGGCCTGTCAGGGGCTCTGCCGGGCGAAGGAGCCTCCAGGGGCATCCGGGTGGGTGGGCTGCAGGGGACACGGGCCCTGCCCCACTCGGCTCCCACGCTCCCCCGGGTCCTGGGACCTGTGCAGAAACTGATCTTAGAAGGGGCAGTGGTGTATTGTTGAAGTGAAGGAGAAGTTTTAGGCAAGTTACACCTTCCTTAAAACTGAGCTCTGAGCCGCCTCAAGGCAGATACTTTACAGCCTGGATTCTCCCGCTCCCCGTGGGGACAGAGCCGCGTCTCACCTGGGGCTCCCGGTGGATGTGTCGCTTCTCCCGAGGCCCCCGTGCGGGAACCGGTTTCCCCGGATCGCTGCACCTTGGCGCTGCCGACCGTGTGGACGGAGCCCCGTGGCTGTGCCCCCCCCCCGCCCCGTTGCCACATGGTGGGCGTGGTATTTTCTGCCACAGGGGCTCCCCGGTCTGTTAACTGAGGTGCAGGTTTATTATTTATGGCAGCTAATATTTGAAAAAGAAAAACACGGTATTTGCTGTCAAAACAATGCGGTTGGTATTCTGTAACCTCTGCACCTAACGCACGACGAAGGGCAGCGCTGCATGTGGCGAGGTCCGTCCCTGGACCGCGTCCTGTCCTGTCCCTGCGGGGCGTTGGTCAGTAGTCAGTCCCTGGATGGACCCAGTCAGGCCCCCCAAGTCTCGCCCAGTCGTCACCAGCCTCGGCCTGTCCGGTCCTTCCTCCACCTGGGGAAATGGGTGTCCTGCCCCCTCTGCAGCCCCTGACCCCCGGCTCTCAGGGTCTGCCCTGTCCGGGGGTCATTGATGCCTCCTGTGGGCGGGCAGGGCAGGCAGAGGCCCCCAGGTGGGACCCTGCTCCCTGGACTCGCGACCTGGGTGCCTCCTGGGCGGGTTGTTGCAGAAGCGCAGAAGTGTCAGAACGTGGACACGGTGGTTCTGTGCCTCGTGACAGCATGTGGTCCCCGCAGCCCTGGAGGGCGGTGACCCCCCTCGGCACCTGCAGCGGGGGAGGGGTGACGGGCGGGGACCCCGGGACGGGGAGGGGGAGGGGTG
>NC_041221.1:14467602-14486841 GCF_002837175.3 Physeter macrocephalus | reverse complement strand
GGGCGGGGACCCCGGGGCGGGGGGGAGGGGTGACGGGCGGGGACCCCGGGGCGGGGGGCGGTGACGGGCGGGGACCCCGGGGCGGGGGCGGAGGGGTGACGGGGGGGACCCCGGGGCAGGGGCTCACGGCCCGTTGCACCCGCAGACCCGGCGCAGCATGGTGTTTGCCAAGCACCTGCGGGCCGTGGGGGACGAGTTCCGGAGCAGGTACCTCAGTTCCACGGACGCGGCCGACAGGATCCCGTTCGAGGAGGACTGGACCAAGATGAAGGTAGACCCCACCTCTCTAATGCTTGGCGGGGGGGTGCCTTTTATCTCTTTAGACACCTCACAGCCAATCCCCTCATTTAGGAAAGGGCAGGGCGGGGGCACCCTGTCTGTCACAGGGCGGCCCGCCCCGCTGCCCCGGTCGCCAGAGGTACTGCTCGTCGGCAGGGAGCCCCTGCCTGGAGCAGACGTAGGGACGTTGGCCAGTGATCGGTCCCCAGATGGAGCCGATCGGCCCCCACGTCCCGCCCGATCGTCACCAGCTTGTCGGGCCCTCCTCACAGGTCCAGCCGGGCTCTGCGCTGGGGGGCCCGTACCTGGGCGTCCACCTGAGGAGGAGGGACTTCGTCTGGGGCCACAGGGAGGACGTGCCCAGCCTGGAGGGGGCCGTGAGGAGGGTCCGCGGCCTCATGAAGGCCCACCAGCTGGACAAGGTGTTCGTGGCCACGGATGCCGCCAGGACGGGTACATGGCTTCCATCGCCTGGTTCTCCCACGGTTAATGCGAGGGGGTCGCGCTTCCGTCCTGCCCGTCCCCCTCTCCGTGGTCCCGCAGCGTGAGCATGTCTCCCGCGGCCCCGTCACCCCCCGTGATGCCCCGCAGAGCTGGATGGGCTCCGGAGGCTGCTGCCCGAGATGGTGCGGTTCGAACCCACGTGGGAGGAGCTGGAGCTCTACAAGGACGGGGGTGTCGCCATCGTGGACCAGTGGGTCTGCGCACACGCCCGGTGAGCAGCCCCTCCCGCCGCGTGCCGCCTAGCCCGCGTCCGAGGCCGAGGCCTCACGTGCCGACCCCCAGCTCGGCCTTCCTTGCCTCACCCGGGGCCTCTCCCCTGCCGCATCTCGTCTCGGGGGGCGGCCGTCCCCGCTCCGCCCGCCCCTGGGTCCTGGTCCGCAGGTACATCTCGGGCACCCGCGGGGCACCCTGCCCAGCGTCCCGTCCTTGTCACGGGAGGCAAGCTGCCCACAGGGACTTGGGCCCGGGCCTCGGGGGTTCCTCTGGGGCTCATCTGCCCACCGGTGCTGGGAGAGCAGGGCTGGGCTGAGTCGGGCGCTTGGAGTCGAGCGGAAAATCAGAGCAGAGTAGGTGATTTTCCCTCTCCTTCCAGAATCCTCAGACATGCTGGGTGCGGGGGCGGCTGTGGTTTACCCGGTAGATGTGTGCCCTGTCCTGTTCCAGGGGACACCTCCTCCGGGCTGAGCAGAGGGGCGAGGGCGGACCCAGCCCCAGCAGGGGTGCAGGGAGCAGCCCCAGCCCGGCCCTGGGCCCCGCCCCTCGGCCCCGAGGCTCTGCTGGTGGGGGGCGGGGCTTCGCTCTTCCCCGCCCGCCTTGGGCTCAAGCCTGGCGGTGACGGGGCGCAGACCTCCGGCACGTGTGTTCCAAGATGCCGCCCCTGGAGGGGAGTTTCCTCCTCCTCCGGCTGCAGCTCCGCCCCTGAGCGCGAAGGTCTGCGTGGCAGGTTGCGCTTGGCCCGGAGCCCCTGCCCTAAGCAGCCGAGGTCCAGCAGCGGCCCGAGCCTGCCCCCGGTGCGGGGCCTGTCCCCCGAGCCCCTGCGGCTGCCGCAGCCCAGGCCGCTTGGTGGCGATGGCCCACGGGGAGCCCCGGCCGAGGAGGCTGCGCTGGGGCCGGGCGGGCGCCGCGGGTCGCGGGTAGGCGTGGCTGGCGGGTTTGCTCCGCGGCCCCGGTGACCTCACGTTTCCCAGCAGGTTTTTTATCGGCACCTCGGTCTCCACGTTCTCCTTTCGAATTCACGAGGAGAGAGAAATCCTGGGGTTGGACCCCAAGACGACATACAACCGGTTCTGCGGGGACGAGGAGAAGGCGTGCGAGCAGCCCACGCACTGGAGGATCGTGTACTGAGCCGGCCCGCGGGCGCCCCACGCGCGGGCTCGCGGCTGCCCTCGGGACAGGTGTCGCCGCCGGGGCAGGGACCCCCCCCGGCTGGGCAGCAGGCCGTCCCCTCTCCGGTCTCAGGCCCGGGAGCCCTGCGGAGCCACGCTGCGCCTGTCCTGCCTTCCCCAGGCCCGCCTGTCTGCGTGACCCGGCGCCACCGCTTCCCCGGGGTGCTTCAGAGGGGCCGGCTTGTCCTTGTCGACCTGGGTCTGGAGGGTTTCCCGCAGCGTCGGGCAGGCCCGGCGCCTGGGCTGCTCCTGTCCCGGGCGGCGGACACAGCGCAGGGCCGGTCTGAGGCCTCCGGGGGCCCGTGATGCCCCCGCCCCGTGCGCCCCGCCCGCCTGGGTCAGAGCATCGGACGTTCCGGGGCGGCTCCCAGCGGCTGCTTCGTGTGCTCGCGGGCACGGGGTCCCGCCGGTTGTCTGCAGGGTCCGTCCAGCTGTCCAGGCTGTCCGGTCTGTGACGGCCACGGCAGTACGAGGGGTGGCCGGATGCTCGTCCTCGAAGCCCCGCGCGAGCGCAGGGGTGCGGCCGAGAGGAGCGGGGTCGTTCCAGCCTCGGAAGGCACCTTGGGGCCCAGCTGCTGCACGCGGGGCGGAGGCCGGTCTGCAGAGCCCTGTGCTGGGACTTCAGCACGGCCGCCACGAGGGAGCTACCGTGAGGGCGCTGCTGGGGCCCCACCCCGCCCCCTCCGACTAGGCGCCCAACTTCCCACGACACCTGGGGTGACCGGCGACGTGGGCCCCGGCCGCCCCGCGTCTCCTTCCCGAGCTCTCGAGAGGCCCCGGTCACACGGCGGGGTCCCGCGGTGTCGCTGCCGTGCCGGGTGAAGCCGCGAGATATTTATTCTTTGTCTGTTTGTACATCAAGTATTAATAAAATACGTTTTCCAGAAACGGTGCTTGTCCCCCACCCTGCGTTCTCTTTCGGCCGAGCGCTGGTCCAAGCACTTGGACTCGGCCGTTACCTTCCTTTTTAAGAAAAGCTGCGTTGTCGTCGTCTGTGTTTACGGCTGTGAGCATCGTGGAGGCACCAGCCTGGCACCGCCTGCCCCGCCGGCTCTTCGTTCTTTGCACGTTGGCTGCCAGGCTTGTTGGGAAAGAGCCCGTGGTTCTACAGGTTTGAAAACTGCTGTCGTCTAGGTGCCGGGGGGGCAGCAGTAGCGCCTCCACGGGGGCTGGATCCGGCTGGGAAAGACCAGCCAGCGAAACCCCACCCTAGAGAGCAGGGCATGCGGCGGGAGGGCAGGGAGCTCCGGGAGGGGGTGCGGGCCACGCCGCGGAGGGGGCAGGGGTGAGCCTCAAGGGGCAGTGAGGGTGGGGGCCGCTGGGGGGTCTGTGGAGAAGCGAGGGACAGCCTGGAAGCTGGGATCCAGGTGACGCTGTCAGGGCAGCCTCGGACAGTGGAAGACGCACCTCACTTTTGCCAATTTAACCAACGCGAGGACAGTACTTTTTTGGTTGAGATGATCCACATTCTTGAAGGTCAAATAGAAGCCACCTTAGACTTGAGAAGATCCCATAAATACCGAGTAATCCATGGGATAAACGTAACTCGTAACTCCAGTGTCCTTGGGTTAAAGACAAGCCCCCGGGCTTCCCCGGTGGCGCAGCGGTTGGGAGTCCGCCTGCCGATGAGTCCACCTGCTGACGCGGGGGACGCGGGTTCGCGCCCCGGTCCGGGAGGATCCCACGTGCCGCGGAGCGGCTGGGCCCGTGAGCCACGGCCGCTGAGCCTGCGCGTCCGGAGCCCGTGCTCCGCAACGGGAGAGGCCGCAACAGTGAGAGGCCCGCAAAAAAAAAAAAGACAAGCCCCCTCCTGTGACTGCAGACCTAGAAAACATTAAACCTGAAAATCTTTCCACCAGAGCCCCTCTGATGCCAAGTTCCTGGGAACCATGGACAATAGATTCATCTGTTCGCTCAGGTCTAGGGCGCTTGTGATGAAGAAGACATGGAGTCTCCAGAGAGAGTGTGAGACACGCAGCTGCTGTGTGTGGGAAGGGCCCTTCTGCCACCACCCCCGTCCCACCCCCGACCCCACCCCGGGTGAGCTCCGGCCTCACCGGGAGACTCTCCGAGACCAGCAGGGTGCTCCGAGCCAGGCTCCTTTGAATTTCCATATACATTTTTTGATAAGCTCGTTAGGGGGTTTAGATTGGGACTGCATTTCTTCTATAGGTAAATTGGAAGAGAGCTGACCTCATCACAATGTTTTCTTCCAATCCTTCCACACCCTGCCTTCCAACCTCAGGCTTCACTTTCCCCCTCCCACCTTCCATTACTACCGTCCACCATTCCCTCCCACCCTCCACCATTCATTTTTCACCGTCCACTGTCCTCCATCCTCCAACCACCTTCCATCTCCCACCACCCACCTTTTACCACTCACTGCCCAGTGCGCACCGTCCCCCACTCACCGTCAGACACTCAGCGTACACCATCCACCATCTTCTATCCACCTGGTACCATCCACCTGCCCCCTTCCACTTTTCACCTACAACTTTCACCTTCCATGGCTCACGTTCCACCTTCTCAAACCCATCTTTCACCGTCAATCACACAAGTCACCATTCACCATCCACATGCCACCTTCCACTTTCAAGCATCAGAATCCACCTTCCACCAACCACCTGTGGTCACTCGTTATCCACCTTCCACCTTCCTCCTCGACTATCCACAACCCACCCTCCACCCGCCACGTTCTACCATCCACCTGCCTCCTGCCACCTTCCACCAAACACCATTTATCTTACATCAGCCAGCCCAACCGTCCACTATCCACTTCCTACCACACACCATCCACCATCCACCATGTACCTATCACATTCCATCCACCATCCACTTCCCACCACTCACCAGCCGCCATCACCATCCATTATCCATTTCCACCTTCCACCATCCACCCTCCTCCATCCTCCTTGACTATCCACCACCCACCCTCCACCCGCCACCTTCTACTTTCCACCATCCAGCATCTTTCATCCTCCTTCGCTTATCCTTCCTTTTCATTCCCTCTGTCACCAACAGACTTTACTTGTTAATAATATCTCCTGGATTGTTATTTTTTTCAAATACTCTCAGTTCACAGTTATTCAAACAACATAAATATATAACAACATTGATAGGTAACTATTACAAAAGCAACATTTTAGTGAAAATGCTTCTCCTAATGAGATGAGGAAGCCTGTTCTTCCAACTAGATGGTTCCCATATGCAAGGATCAGGGACAGTCTGCTGCAACGAGACCAGCTTCATCTTAGTTATGTTTCTAGTCTTTTTAAAATAGAGGTACATCCAGGACACATTGTTTGCAGAATACATAGGTAAGGAGGTATATTATAGCAATGTCCCTCAATTGTTTATTGAAGTCCTACATAATGCCCTTTAATCAGAAGGTGATCTGTAATAAAAATTATAAAAATTTTAAAATGTTTTATCAACTGTCAACAATTTTTCTGAAAGCAAAGGATTAGAAACTATGTACTTGGAGGAGGATGTGTTATCCTGTCACTCTCAATTTCTGGGACATTACTGGAGAGGCCTCACATCGACTTATCAAGGGACTACGGTTTATCCCCGCTTCTCCGTCACCTAGCGGTACCTTGTTTCACCTGATATATTCTGAGAGGGTTGGGAAAGTTGAAATGTTCATTTCATTGCTTTTTAGCCCCTTCAACATTTTTCAATAAAAGGCTTTTGTCGTACTGTTTTTTTAAATATATTTTCCTCAGAGCTTGGAGTTGCAGATTAGTTCATTCCTCTTATGGCCAGTGTCCTTCACGTAGCCTGACCCTCCTTGTCAAACCAGTGACCCAAATTAGACTTATTTTCTGTCAGACAAGGTCTGACCCACTTTTCCATTGAAATAAAAGTGTTAACATGATTTTCCAGGGATTTTCAGAAGGAAAGTCGTGAGAGATAAAATTATAGGACACACCTTATAAGATAAACGGCTGAAGAGCGTGAAGTCAAGATTTAAAACATAAAGATTTAATTCACTGACCCACTTTCTAACATGCTGTTAAAAGAAAATGAGTCCACACACTGCTTTTCTAACTTAATTTGTAGCCATTTAATGAAGTATGTAGGCAAATGTTCAGGTTATACACTGAGTGAGGAGAATGATGATAAAAAGTATGTGTATATGCATGTAATGATCATTATTCCCAGGAGCTAAAGACAAAATAAGAATTAAGTATGAAAATCATTTGAAAAAGCCCTTCCTCACTAATTCCGGTAGGCATCATGATCAAAGCCTCCTTTGCATTTAATGAAAAAGAAAGGGAGGAAAGGTATGAAGGCTTAATGAAAAGAAAGGCAAAAAACGAAATCGGTCTCATAGCTGGCACTTTGCAATGTGTGTTTGCAGTATTATTTAAGAATATTCAATTCCTCCCTATAAAGCAAGAAATGAGTAGAGAAGCAAGTGGTCTGTTCGACTCGTGAAACCGTTTACAGGTCAGCCGGACGTTGGGAGGTACCGGTATTCACAAGACACTCGTCTTCACGAGGCCAGACATCACCCACCCACAGCTGACTTCCGGTTCAGCCCCAGCGTTTCCTGCCCGAGGCAAGCAGATAAAAGGCCAAACGCATTTCAGCGTAACTCAAACTCCCAGTGGAGTCGGGTTTAACATCTTATTAGTCTTGTCATTAACTAGAGTTAAGGAAACTCTTTGACATGTGTTCATATAAAGATGATGGATGCTCGTATCCCACCCCAGTAAGACAAAGACCTAAATGTATTCTCACACCCCCTACCCTTCCCATCACTCCAGGCTTTGCCACGTTGACACGACCCAGACCTTAAACTCTGGGTTTTCAGGGGTATGTGTTCTCTTACTTTCAGCTTAGCTTTTACAACCACCATAGACTTACCACTGTACTGATAATTTCTACGTTGTAGGCCTCTTGCAAGATTTCTTAAATGTTGTTTCTCCATTTAAGCGTTTCATCAAAACTGCTTTCAATGCTGATTTTTTTGTGTCAAAGCTCTGAGGCACCGTTTTTAACAATTAATCATTTGCTTTTGTTAATTCAGTGGGTATTTATTAATTGTCTGCAGCATGGCAGGGCCGTCCTAAGCGACAGGGAACAGCCGTGAACTGATGCCTCTGACCTAGTGTTTACGTTTCGTTGGGGACATTAAACAAACCCAAGTCACCTCAGAGCGGTACGTGTCAGGAAGAAAAATCAGGCAGGGTGAGCGGTGACAGGAGATTCAGCGGATGCATAAAGTCCCTATTTCCATGAAGATACCCTTAAAACGGCTCTCCAAGGAAGTAAATGATTGATTGCGACTCAAAAACCATTTTATGCCCCGCCTCCATTTTTAAAACTTGGAAAATTCACATTTTACAGTGGTAAAATTTTGTGTGTGTGCATTACCTGCTTTTGTGTAAAAAGATCCCAGAGCACTTAGAGTAAGTACCATAAAATGGTAGTTTTAAAAGTCTGTGTCTGAACTTTTAAAATTCCTTACGAAAAAATTTAAAGACGTAAAAGTAGGGAGAAGAGTATACTGCATTCCTACGTGCTGGCTCCAACAATCTCCTGCACTCGGCCAATATTGTTTCAACTAGACCTTTTCTCCATTTACAGTCCTTTTTTTTGTTGTTTTCGTTTTTTCTTTTAAGCCCCAGACTTACCATTTCATCTGCGAGGGCTTCACCGTGCATCCTAAGGACGCCCTGGCGAGAGTAACAGATGGCGCAGACGCCCCATTTGCCCGATGTGACACTTCACTGCTAGCGTCCAGATATTTTAGTTTTTCTTTTTCTTTGTCTCTTCCTCTTTCCATCTGGTTTTCTGATTGTAAATTCATTCTATTGTTTAGCTTGTCTATTGTGTTCACTATTTCAAATTCTGCTTGGCTCTCCTGGTTTCCTTTTTATCTCTTTTAGAATGTTCATTAAGCTAATTTTAAATTCTTGGGCTCTCTGTTCTAAAACATTGGCACATATTCTGACGGAATCTCTAATTCAATATTCTAATTGTCAACTAGTTGTACTCTTCAGATGTCTTCTCTCTCCTCAGGAGGTCATTTTCTGCGGGGTGTTGGCTACTTGGTCAGCTGGCCTCAGAGGCCTCGGCCCCAGGGAGCTGAGGGGCGGGGAGAAGTGGGGAGCCCCGGCCCCTGCAGCCCCGCCGCTCTGGGCTGCGGGCAGATGCTCCGAGAACAGGGCCCGTGCCCGCCCGGAGCTGCCCTGCGGACCCAGGCCAGCGGTGGCGGCCGATGCTCAGCCACGCGCCCCCTCGCCGTCCTGTGTGCACGTGTGTCCACGAGCTGACGGTCAATTTTAGGGCTGTGAGGACTGCGGCCCCCGCTGCATATAACAGGTAACAATAAAACACACGACGCTCTGGCAAGTCCCAGGGCCCGCGGCCCCCGCGGCCCCCGCGGCCGGCGGGTTCGTCGCTGCGCCCTCGCACCCAGAGCCCGCCCGGGGCGGGGTCGCCGTCACCCACGCGTCCGGCGCGGGAAGCAGTGGCGAGGCCTCCCGTCACGGATGTGACAGTTCTCGAGGCTGCACCAACACGTTCTCAACTTCCGGCGCCCTCACGACCTGGCGGGCGCGCTTCAGGGCCACCGGCACAGCCTGCGCCCCGTTCTCGGGCCTGGGGACAGCAGGGCAGCGGAGGGGGCCCGAGCGGGGGCGTCCGGCATGCACAACCCGCCCGCGGGCCGCCGCCAGGGCCCGGCACGACGACGCACACGGCGAGCGAGGGGCTCCGGGGACCCAGCACCTTGATCTCCATGACTGGGAGCTCACGCGGTGTGATTTTAAAAACCGGCCGGGCTCGAGCTCTCCCCACATTCCCGCACCTTCGCTGCGGGGCCAGCGCCCCAACTCGCCAGGTTCACTTGGCTGGACCCTCTGCCTTTACTAAAGAAATTATTAATGATATGACTAACTACATGTTACTTAATATTAACAACTAAATGTCGGCAATCGATGAAGCAGCCGCTTCCCCCCGCACCCCGGCCGCAGCCCGCCTGCCCCCTCCCCTCCTCCTCTCTCCACCGCGACCCCCACCGAGACCCCCCTCCCATCCCAGGAACGGATCTGTAGTCTTTCCTGCAGGAGAACAAGAGCTCCGTGTCACGTCAGCCCCGTCACAGAACACGGGGTCTCGCCCGCCCCCTCGATGGAGCCACAGGAAGACCCCACGGGGAAAAGCCCTTCTACAGACTGAACTCGTAAGGAGGCCGCTCCCAACCTTTTCTCTGAAGCTTAATCTGCCCTTCGTGATGACACATATTTTCATTTGAACGTTGCTTTTACTGTGGGGAAAGAAATGAAAACGGAATCAAAATGGATGCAAAAGACAGTAAATTACTTGTCTATAACTGTGCTGCTTTTTATTTGTATGGGACTTTTGACTTTTCAAAAGGCTTTCCTCTTTGTTTTTCACGTTGATATAGAAATGTTGGACAAAGAGATAAAAGTTTTAAAAAGGAAACTAAAATGAAAACGACTCCCAATCCCATCGTTCACACACGGTGACCAGACTCGGCCTCTTCCAGGTTGTTCCGTGTGTGCTTGTACCCTTCTTACACAAAGCATCCGAATTTCTCTACAACCGCGAACTTCAATACTGCTTTGCAGCCGGGTTTCCACTTTACCGTCAACGGCCCTGCAAAACGCCAGCCCTGAACACTGCCGCTCTACCCCGCAGCCGGGACGCTGCCTCACCGTGGCCGACACCCAGACAGTCTGGCCAGCGACCGGCCGGTGTGGCCACCCCCCCCCACCGCTGTCCCGTCCACGGCCCTCCACACGCCTCACGCCACGTGGGCTCACGTCATCCTCGCTCTCTACAGCCGGGCAGGAGCAGGGCCAGCTGAGCAAGTTCCACTCCTCCGCCTAACACGTGGGGGTGGCCGGCGTGTGCCAGGGACCCACGTGGGGGGGGAATCCGAGGGCCCGAGCCTCAGGGGAGGTGCTCAGGGCCACGCACAGATGACAGGAGCGGAGCGTCGGCCCAGTGCCCTCGGCTGGCACCCATCCACACCTTCCCAAACCCTGCTCCGGACCAAGGAGGGAAATAACCAGCGGGGAGAGAGAATCTCAGCGAGGCTGCGGTAGTGAAACATGGTTTTATTGAGAACATCTCAAGTCCTCTGTCTGCAGGGTCTCATGCTCGGTTCTGGCTGGTCTTGGTGCAGGAGGAAGCTCATGCAGGGGTCACGTGTGGCCTGTACATCAGTGGACACACAGGGGACACCGAGGAGTGTGCCTTAGTGACAGCGTTCTCGGCTGAATTACATTCATATGAAGTGTCCGAATTCTAGAATAAAATTAAAAGCACAGAACCCAAAGTTGGAGAAGCAAACAGCTTTGGGGGCTCGTTCCACGAACATTCCACAGACCGCCTTTAACCGTTCACGACTGGGTCCGCAATGCGCCATCAGCCCAAGCCGTGGCCAGAACGAGAGTTCTCGGGGCTGGGGGCGCGTGTCTGCAAACACCGACCGAGGAAGTGCAGGCGCGCTGCCAGAAACCGGAGCTCCAGGTCAAGTCAGAGCCCCGCCCGCCCCGCCAGGCGGACACGGAGCCCCCGTGCCCCGGGCCGGCCTCTGGCCAGGGAGACACAGTCACGGGACACGCCGGGGACAAGGACACGCAAAGCTGGGCTCCCACGGCCACAAACACTCTGCTCTTTTCCATTCGTATAGTTTTGATGAAAAGAAAACCCTTTGAGAGATTCACCAATTTCATAGAATTTAGAGATGGGAATGCCAGCTGATTTTACTTCTCGTGCTGGATCAAATTTATAGTTGGGGCAGACCTTACATTTTGGTGTAAAATAGTTTGGAAATGGAAAAAAAACCCATCTGTCTTTTTTATTTGTTTCTGGAGAAAAGGGGCAGGGCGTGCTGCCCCCTCCCAGCACCCACCAATTCCATTCTGGGACCTGCCCACCCCAGGAGACTGGGAGGCTCGGCCACGTGAAATCACAAGGAAAGCAGGGATGCTGTAGTCTGGAAAGCAACAAAATCATTCAAAAAAAATAAATTCCAGAGAAGTTAATACCTTGTGAAATGTGGGCTTGTACATTTTAAAATAAAATAACTGTTTTTGATTATAATAAAAATCTCCAAATAGAAAAAGATGACGAAAAGCCCCATTAAGACTCAGAGTCAAACTGCAGGGAGGAGGTGAGGCCTCCCGACCCCGAGCAGGGGTGAGGGCTGAGGAACCAGCGATCACGGCCCCCACCTTGGCCACCCTCTCCACAAGCCCTGGCTCGGGTCACAAAATGAGACTTCTCTATGGCGGACCTTCCTGCCAGCAGGACAGCTGCCCAGTGGGTCCAGGCACCGCAGCAGGGCCAGCGTCTTTGCAGAATACACACTACAGGCTTAGCCGACGAGGCAGGACAGAAACCCTCCCAAACCCCACCGGTCAAAATGTCCTCAAAGTTTAAGATTTTTCTCAAAAGATCAAGGGCTTGGTTGTGTCAGATTCCCAAAGTTTCTAACACCCAGATTCAGGACCCTGGATGCAAAGCGACACCTCAAGGAAATGCCTACGTGGTGGCGCACGGCGGGCTGGCTCCCTGATTTGTCTTTTGGGGGGTGTGCGTTTCCTCCTTTTTCCTGCTTACAGAGGAGCGTGCCGGTTGCCCTGTCCCAGGAGCGGGGGCTGTGCAGGCCTCCTGCCCCAGCCCGACTCCCCACAGCCCCGCCTGGTCCTGCCGCCCAGGGGTCCCCAACCCCCCCTCGCCCGCGATCCTTGGCTGCCTTCCTCCCCAGCATCCTCCTCAGGCCTGGGTGCTCCCGGGGCAGGAGCCCCGCGGCGGGTCCGTCCTGGACGGTCGCACCAATGTGAGCCGGGAAAGGCGGCAGGGCACAGCCATGCGGCATGGACCCACACAGTAAGGCATTCGTTTCCCTGGGCGGGGGCGTGGTGGGGGGATCGTGCTCAGGTCCACAGTCGGCTGACAGCGGGGGAGCCGGGAGTCCTGGATTGCTTGTGCGGTATCAGTCCTCTGGACTTGGTAACCAAAATCCACATATTTTTTAAAAACTAAGTCCATCTCCCAATCCCCATTAGAAAAAATACCATTTATAGAGATAAGAATAAAAACGCACGGACTCACAGATGTCTTTTCTGAGTGTGCAGGAGACTGCTGTGGTCGGGGCGGCGGGGGGCGCCAGCAGACACCTTTCTTTTCTCGGGTGAAACCACAGCAGGCCCCGCCGGGCCACGCGGGCCCGAGCCCTGTGCCGACGGGGTCGGGACAAGAAAACGCCCTGCAGAGATGGTGGTGTGGGCGACCCTCGTCCTCTGACCCGACCAGGCCCGGGCAGCGTGGCCCCCGCCCCCCTGCCCTGCACGCGCCCACGGGGCGCAGCACCTCAAGTCTCCATGCGGACGCGAGGAGACACCTGGAGACATGACCTTCTGCGACCGCGTCTCCCACGCTGAGCGCCCGGGGTCTGGGCCAAAGCGCCAGTGGCCGTCCTGATCCTGCTCTGAATGTCCTGAGCCCATGAAGGACACGGGACACCCAGGCACACAGCCCGATGCCTGGACTTGGCGGGAGGGCCCTCTCTGCCTATGGCACCCCCAAGACCCCCCCGAGCCAGGAGCTGGTGCTGACTCCGCAAGGGGCACGAAGCTCCTCTCCGATCCTGAACGGAAGTGTGGGAGGGGCATGGTGTGGACCTTTGCGTCAGGGTGGGGCGGCCGCCCAGGGTCCCCACCTGCCCGCCTGCCCTGACCCCCGGCTCGCTCAGCCCGCCTGGGACCGGCCTGCGCGCTGTGGGGCACCGAGCAGCGTCCCGGGCGCCCCTTTCCCTGCCGTGACAGCAACATCCCAACCTGGTCGAGACCCCACCAGCAACGCGCTGTCTCGCCAGCTCTCAGCCTGAACACTTATACTTCAGACGTGTCCTTGATAAAGCTGGAAAGAATCAGAAAATACGCCTTAAGTGGCATTTTCCAAGAAGGAATACCTACTTACTTAGCTCTATTTCCATCCTGTGAAGATCTCGGGACAGTCATTCACATCCAGGAGGTTCAGGGGAAGGACCAGAGGGAATTCTAGGTTATTTATTGTGCAGTAGCCCCTGTGGATCCCTTAGTCCCTAAAAGTTAAATACTGCTTAAAAAACCCAAATGAATGGCCAGGCTTACGGACCATGTTTGACCTCTGATTATTTAGAAGTCAACCGAGAGACGATTTTCCATGATATGGTCCTACGAGGAGCACAGAAACGTCTAGAGGACGCTGGAGGCTGCAGGGACCTGGCTGCGACCCCATGCGCCACACCACGGCTCGCTGCGCTGTGGACTTGGGCTCCGTGCGGGGAGTCCTCTCCCAGGGAGGCGCCTACGGGGAACAGGGACCTGCATGTGGACAGGGGTACAGTTTCTTTAGGTTACTGCTTCCTATCTATTTCCTCACTCCCTCTGTATATAAATGCTTCTTTGCAATTAAAATACTGTGGCATAAGAGTGACCTGACATAGTTATTTCTTATTTTATAAACCATATTCCTAGTTCTGAATAAATTAATTATTCAAGAATTTCACACAAATAATTTCTATTTTTCCTAAACTTCAGGAAGCCCTACTCAGTAGAACTCAACTTCTAAACGTAAACTGAGGTTGAAAGCAGTCACTGGATGATTCAAAAGGGGGAACGCTGCTGTAGAGCGATGCCAGGTGCTGACACGGGACCCTGACGCCGGACCCCGCGCCCCGCGCGCCTGCCTCCGGGGACGGGGCCGCGCGTCCAGCTCCCACACATCCCACGCCTGCCCCGGCTCAGCTGCGAGGTTTGGGGCTGCGCCGCACGCCCGTCAGGGTGTGAGTGAGAACTGGTCCTGTTCCGTGGGCTTCTCCACCCAGGCGCCCAGCCCGGCCTTGATGAAGGCTCTGAACAGACAGGCCTTGGCGGCCTGGTACTCCTTGGCCACCAGCTTGGACTCGTGGTACACGTTGGGTTTAGTGATCTTGGAGCGCAGTAAGTTGGAGGGAACCTGTAAAAAGATTTAAAAAAACACAAGTGCAACTGTTTAAGCAATAACGGTAGAAAATGAAACTCAGTATGATGTTCAAAAAACGGCGTTTCGAACGGTGCTGCTTCTGGGGGGAGCCAAGGGACGGTGCCGTCCCCGGGGACCGTGTCACACAGAGCCACGCTGGACACCCCCTGAGGGTCTGCGTCCTCAGCCCCAGTGGCGGCTTCCAGGTTAAACAGACACGGGCTGCTGGCCAGCAGCGGACTCCAAGGTCGGGTTTCACACCTGCAGGTCTTTAACAAACAACACCTCTGCCGTTTGGTCCCAGGGAGAACTCGAGGCCCCCCCGCCTCCTCCAACCCATTTTTTGTGCAGATCTTAGAAACAGCAGGGCAGCCACCCAAGGCCCCCTGCGCGGGTGAGGGTCCCGCCACGGGGACGCAGCCACCTCTGCCCCTCACAAATAAAAGCTACTGACACGACTTACAAGTAAATGGAAACTGGTAACATACTGACTCCCTGGAGGAGAGTTTATGTGGGGCAGAAGGGCCACGCTGCTGCAAAACCCCCAACCCCAGCCAGAGCCGTCTAAATGCACAGGTCTGAACCCAGGGCGCCCCAGAGCTGCGGCCCCGAGGAGGACTCCGTGGCGGTGCCGAGCCCCAGGCTCCGGAGGGCTGGGGCGGGAGTCTGGGGGAAGCGGGGCTGAGCCTGCTTTGAATCTGAGGAGCCAGGGCCAGACTGTCAGCCAAGAGCACCCAGAAGAGACAAGGTGTGGGGCGGCCGCCCGGGCAGGCTGGTGGGGAGGGGCGCCTCAGTACCTTGCCGTGCACACGCATCCAGCGACAGTACAACGCGTGCTTACACAGGCGAGAGGCGCGGCCCAGCTCGTCCTTCCCTGTGGTGGCGTTGACGACCTCGATGGCCGAGTCGCCCACCGTCCAGTTGACACTGAAGCTGGGGGCCTTCCCCGGCTGCCGCGCCTCCGCGTTGCTGATGCCTGGAACGAGACGGCGGCGGGTGACGCGGGGCCCAGCGCGGGCGCCGCGGGGACACGGCCCGACAGCGGCTGGCCAGGCGCGCCCGCCCTCCCGGCAGCCCGCCCCCGGCCCTGCTGCCCAGAAACACACCTGTCTGCGCAGACACCCCTGGCCCCGAGACCTCACGCACTCCCGAGCTCACTCGGGGCCAGATCTCTAGGCGCCTGGGTGTAGAGGGGCCCCACGTCCGGGAGTGATTCGGGTCCCGCGCGACCGTGCTCCTTGTTAGCGCGCCTGGCGCTCAGACGCTGCCTGCCGGGGCCACGGGCGTTCAGGCCCCCGCCTCACACGCACGACACGGACGAGCCAGGAAACCCGACTCTCAAGGAGCGTGTACGCGCGCGCTGGTGCTTTCTCAGCAGCGTTCAACCCTCCTGCCTTGACCAACCGAGGCTCATGTCCTGGGGCTGAAAGTTGGACACACGCTCGGGTCGCCGCCGGGGACTGAATGCGCACGTCCCCGCCCGCCTCGCGTGTAGAGCCCGGCCATTCAACCCCGCGGACGGCAGACACAAGGCCACGGCGCCTACGACAGCAGCTGGCCCGCACCTGGACCCTCCAGGGGGCTTCAGCCCGGCCCTCGCTCTTGGTGACCATCTACTCCTCCCTCGCACAGAACGTTAAAGCCAGGACAGCAGGTCCAGGCAGCCCACAGTTGGCGCCCAGGCCTTGCTCAGAAGCCTCACTTCTTCAGGGCAAACCAGCAGCTCATCTGAGAGCAGCATGAAAAGACAATAAAGAAAATTCATGTCTACAGGCCGCCAACCTCGGGGAAACTCATTTAAAGGGACGGTACACGCTTCATGGGATGTCCACGCTCCCCTCCCCGCGGGGCGCGCAGGGGAGGGGGTGGGCACCTGCTCTGTCAGGCCTCCCCTTTACCCCTTCACTGGCTGGTGGCAGGAGGGGGTGGTTGGTTCTGAACCAACATCCGGACGTGATGGAGAAGCTTCCTGTTAGCAGCACTGGCCGGGGCTTCTTAAAGGGTCCTGGCATTCAACACAGACCCCACCCCCAGGGACACGGCAGGGAGCTGCTGCCCCACGGGGGGACCTGCGGGTGGTCGCCCAGGGCTTCTTCCAGGGGCAGGCGGAGGTGGGGGGCTCCCACGCGGGGGACGAGCCTCGGGCACAGAGCAGAGCTCGCTCGGGCCGGCAGGACCACACCCTGGGTCACCTGCTCTACAGCACAGCTGCTGGGGGGAATCACAGGGTGACTTTGGGTCACTAAATGGACACTTAGAAAATGACGATTTGTCCACAGGAGGAGCGCAGATTAAGAGGTGCATTCTTCCCTGGTGTCGCGGTGGTTAAGGATCCGCCTGCCGATGCAGGGGACACGGGTTCGAGCCCTGGTCTGGGGCTTTGGGTCACTAAATGGACACTTAGAAAATGACGATTTGTCCACAGGAGGAGCGCAGATTAAGAGGTGCATTCTTCCCTGGTGTCGCGGTGGTTAAGGATCCGCCTGCCGATGCAGGGGACACGGGTTCGAGCCCTGGTCCGGGAAGATCCCACGTGCCGCGGAGCGGCTGGGCCCGTGAGCCACAACTACTGAGCCCACGCGTTGCATCTACTGAAGCCCACACGCTCTAGAGCCCACGCTCGCAACAAGAGAAGCCACTGCAACAAGAAGCCCGTGCACCACAACGAAGAGGAGACCCCGCTCGCCGCGACTAGAGAGAGCCTGCACGCGGCGCCGAAGGCCCGAGGCAGCCAAAAATAATAAATAAAAATAAAATAAATTTATAAAAAAAAAAGAGGTGCACTGCCCTCTATTCATTCAACCACAGCACTGCCTAGTCCCTACTAATCTTCTGTTCGACACCTAAGTCCTCCTGGCCACAGCGGCGGGTCACCTCTGAGGTCTTCTTCCGAGCCCCACGGAGGCGGTCCAGCCGGCAAAGCCAGCTAGCGACTGGCTTCGCGCCATCCCCCGAAAGATAGAGAAGGGTCTGAACGGGGAGTCCCCGCAGTGAGGCCGGGTGGAGAGCACAGCCCGTGGACAGAGCAGGGAGCGCGGGTCCCCCCGCCAGTCCCGACCTCTGGCTGACCTCTCCTCCCGACCGCAGGCCCGGCCATGCGCCTGCCTTCTCGGATGAACGCGACGCCCGCCGCGGAATCCTCCTCCGAGCAAAGCCGGCACCTGGTGCAGCCCCTCTATCCGTGCCCCGGGGCTGCCCCTTCCCCAGCAGCCGGCCTCGGGGCTCAGCGCAGGGACTTGCTACCTGGCTGACAATTTAGAAACTACCCCCCTAGGGAGACAGACCCAGCTCTGAGAAAAGCGTCAGGGTTCCTTCGAGGTTTCTGCCTTTTCCATTAAACTGCCGAATCATTTTTTCATTCCGAGACGTGAGCGCTGAGTTATTTCACCTTCCATGAATGTTTTAACTGAAGTATAACAAAGTGTGCAACTTTTCAGAGTGAGCAACCCCTAATCGGCATCTGCTCAGTAAACTGAGCCTCTGGCCCCAGAGGGCCCCCCCACCCCGCCCCGCGCCCTCTCCTTGTCACCGCCCCTCCCCCGTGGCAGCCACCGTGCCGACCCCCGCCCCCCACAGCACTGACCGGTGCTGCCTGCCTCGACATTCATTAAATGAGTATTTCCCAGACCTTCAAATTAATATTTGATTTCTATACTTACTAAATACTCTCCACAAATTAGTAAGGTTTATTCTTTCTATCCTCTTCTGTTCTTGGAGTCACTTCCTCTTAGTTGTTCTATTTTCTTACCTAGATCACCTCTTTTGTGTTTACTTTCCTCAAAAGTTTGACAGCGGCTGTTCATTCGTGTTTGTGAGTAAACATCTTGGCTGATTAATAGAGGCGGTCGGCATGGCCTCTTGTGCCTCTTTCTGGGATGGGCCTCCAATTCCAGGGAGAGCCTGGAGGAAAAGCCAGGACCCAAGTCCCTTCTGGACCAAGAGCCCAGAGTCCAGCCTGGCCCTTGCCCGGAAGCCTCACCACGGGCAGGACTGCAGTGAGGAAGCTCTGGCCTCCTCCTAGATGTGCCCAGGGCGTGGGACAGCCAGCCTGTTAGGAGTTAAACGCAGTCCTGATTCCGGCATCTCCTCGTTTCACTCTGCTGCCAGGATACTCCTGTTCTGAGCTCTGGGGTTTTCCACCAGCAGTTCTGTCAGGTGTCTGGGTCTTGGGCGGCTGTCCCTAGCACACCTGCCTGGCGTGCAGTCAGTTCCTGCAGGTCACCGAGCTGCCGCTGAGCTTATTCAAGGCCACAGCCTTTCAAGTACGGAGTCAGGGAGGGGTTTGGCGGGGAATCTGTTTAGGTGCAACTGGTGGGGGAATCTCTGACCATAATAGAATGGAATCTTTCATGAATAAATGGATAATGCTTATATTATATTATTTTCCTTTGCAATTCCATTACTTTTCTACAACAAGGTCAAAACCAAGGGTTACTGTTGGATGATACTTACACCTTAGAATTACAATATTCTGCATTAAAACTAGAAATGGTCAATTAACTAATTGCTCAAATTTTTTTTTTTTAAATTTTAAGCTGAGTGAACTACTATCTTTAGCAAGAATGGAGAAAATAAGGCAAAAAGAAAATAGCCAGCCCAAGGTTCCAACACTAACCATACACTTTTTCTGGAGCAGAGAGCCCCAAATGGGCCCAGAGCTTATGTCTATGAGTTTCTGGGGCCAACACTGCTGTAGTACGGACACCAAGAAGGAGCTTATCTTTCCGGGGCTGCAAAGCAAGAACCAGGGTAATAAGTTAATCACAGACCATGGCGCAGAAAACAATAAAAGAAGAACAACTTTGTCTGGTAATGAGAGTCCCTCTGTTGCTGTAAATTAAGTGTGCTGAATCAGAACTTTTCGAGCAAAAGTACAGAGAAACTGCGAATTGGCCTAACAACTGATATAAGTAAAAACTTAGCAAACTCAGCTAGGCTTCCCTGGTGGCGCAGTGGTTGAGAGTCCGCCTGCCGATGCAGGGAACGCGGGTTCGTGCCCCGGTCTGGGAGGATCCCACGTGCCGCGGAGCGGCTGGGCCCGTGAGCCATGGCCGCTGAGCCTGTGCGTCCGGAGCCT
>NC_041221.1:14452893-14467476 GCF_002837175.3 Physeter macrocephalus | reverse complement strand
AAAAAAAAAAAAAAAAAGAAAACTCAGCTGGCACTGATATTTTTACTTCCCTCGTAAAGATACTTCCTACATTCCTCACATAGTAACATGTAATCAAATGCATTACATATATAACGAAGAGTAACAGATATCCAGGGTGACTATGGGTTCCCGTTACAGAAACCGCCAGTCACTTGCTAAATGGTCAGGAAAATGTGTTGTTTTACCCTCTGGACTGAAAGTGGTCTTTGTTCTGCACATATACACAAAGACCTGAGTCGAGCTGAAGTGGAAGGAAACCGAGTACACAGCACCCGACAGTGATGGTGACACGGGCCGTGAGCCCCGAGCCCGCAGCCCCTGGAGCAGAGCACCTTCGAGACCTCCATTCTGATTTTCGTTAAAAAAGGCCCCCTGAGGTGGAGATGACGGAGCGGGGGTGGAACCAGCGGGCAGCACGAGTCTGTGGGGCGAGGCGGCCACACACACCTGTCCTGCTGCCCTCCTGCTCCCCAGTCCCAGATGGGGTCACGGCTCTGCGCAGAGGACCTCGGGCCGCATCAGACTCCCTTCTTACACGAGCCCAGGGTGGGGTGGCCAGAACACCCACTCCGGGAAGGAGCCCAGGCGCTCTGGTCCAGAAGGTGACGTGCGTGCTGCTGGCGAGCCGGCCGGAAGGCGGGCCCATCGCACGGACAGGGGGTCAAGCCGGCCTCGCCCCGAGAACCGCACAGGGCTGGTGCGCGAAAGGGCAAGTCCCTTCCCCACCGACGCGCCGGGGGGCCCGAGGGGGACTGCAGCTGCTGGTGCAGACGCAGGGAAAGGGGGACACCTGGGCGGGTGGGGGCGGCAGACGCCGGAGGGACACGCGGCGCTTGCGTCCTGCGGGCGCGCTTTGGGCCAGGTTCGTGTTCTGAGCAGCGCATGACCTTCCGGGGGCCCTGCTGCAGCAGCGCCTGGAAGGGGGTGGGCAGCGGTGACGGGGACCCCACCGCACGGGGTGGGGAGGATCCAAGCGCAGGTGTGAGGGGTCGGGTTCCGCGGCAGGACGGAGCGCGTGCCTGGCCCGAGATACGATTTGAGCACGACGCTCAGTGAGGCTTAACAATTATTTCTGAAAAATCCCCCGAAGTGTCATCCATAAAACAGGTAAAGACACCCACACAGAGAGAATTTTAAAAAGCGACAGGCCAGCCACATCCCACAGGCTCTCAAGTGTTTGAGGCCACGCGCATCCACATCAGGCAGCGGCCACCCACTCCACCTGGGACACCTCGTCCTTCTCAGGAAGCGTCCCTAGACAGTTCAGTCACCGGAAGGCTTCTCTCTTTGGCCACAAACTGAAAACCTAATTGGAGACGTGGCGCCTCCTCCCAGAACGGGGATCAGAGCCGGGAGAAGGCGACCGTGAGCCAACAGCTGTGACAACGCCCGGCGGGTCCCGGGGCGCCGGCCTCCGCTCGGTCTCGATAGCTGCCCCCATCAAACGCAGGTCCCTCAGCGCACGGGAACCCTGGCGCGGCCGTGAGCGAGCAAATCGGGGGGTCTCTAGCGGGGCAGACCAAAGGACACAGTGAAGCAGGAGGCTCGGGACGAGACCTGCGAGCTCTGCCCCAGGAGAGGATGGAGACAACGGCAGAGGATAAAACGGAAGAAGATCTCTCTGACCTGAAGACTCCATTACCCAGGTCAAAGCGCTTCACAGTCGCCAGCAGGACAAAGGAAAACCGGCCACACACCTAGGCTTTATCTGTTGAAACCTGTGAATTTTAGGGGAAAGTGATAAATTTAATGCTCCAAGGGTAAAACAAAAGGGGGTCCCAGGAAGGAAAGAAAACCGAGGTGGCTCAGGGACACAGGAGACAGGAGGACGGCTGGGGTTCTCAGGGCAGGGCCAGGCTCGAGACGCCTGCGGTCCTCAGACAAGCGGATGAAGGCGCGTCCCGACGCAGAGCACCGCCCACGCAGGCATTTTCCCAAAAATCAAACGGGAAGCAATCAACAAACAACTCTACGCTGTCCACTAAATTAAGGACATATTTCAGCAAAATGAAAAATAAACCTGAGTGTGGAATTAAAGAGAGGGGAGCCCACGGGTACAGGAAACAGTGATTAGAGGAGGACGTGTGGCGCTTCTTTCTGTCCAAACAACTATTGATAATAGGTCTGGAAGGCTTATTAAGAAGGGCCTTTTGAAAGTTTCTAAAATTCAAGATGACATCAGAATCTAGAAGGATGAGGGTGAGAAGGACGTGGACTGAAAACAACCCTGAGGTCGTACTTCTTCTCCAGCTGTGACCTTTACAAATACTGATTAATTTTTCATGCTACATTTTAATCAAATATATTTAAACCACTTTTAATAATTTAAGGGTGGGCTTCCCTGGTGGCGCAGTGGTTAAGAATCCGCCTGCCAGTGCAGGGGACACGGGTTCTAGCCCTGGTCCGGGAAGATCCCACATGCCGCGGAGCAACTAAGTCCGTGCGCCACAACTACTGAGCCCACGCACCTAGAGCCCGTGCTCTGCAACAAGGGAAGCCACCGCAATAAGAAGCACCACAACGAAGAGTAGCCCCCCCGCTCACCGCAACTAGAGAAAGCCCGCGTGCAGCAACAAAGACCCAATGCAGCCAAAAATAAATAAAATAATTAAAAAAAAATAAAAGTTGGGCTTCCCTGGTGGCGCAGTGGTTGCGCGTCCGCCTGCCGATGCAGGGGAACCGGGTTCGCGCCTCGGTCTGGGAGCAGAGGGAGGCCCGCATACCACAAAAAAAAAAAATAAAATAAAATAAAAGTTTAAGGGTAATCACTGGGGAAAACAAAATAAGATTTAAAACTTCCAAACCACAAGCACAAAAAAAGAGAAAAAGACAATTTAATCAACTCAGCAAAAGTAAGGGGAAGAAAATAATAGTGAGAAGGTATAATGGCCAGAAAGTATATGAGACAAAAGGAAGAAAGAAGAATTCACACCCTGGGCCCAAACCTGGTCCCTCCTGTTTCCTCGGGGGGTCATTCTGTCCTAGAAGGATGTGTACGTAGCACGGGGACCCCTATTCTAGACACCGGGGCAAGGAGAAAAACATCCACACCTACTCCTGCCTGGAAAACACATACACACTCATTCTTATTCATATTTATATCCTCTCTCTCATTTAAGGCTTCACTGTCTTGACACAAAATCAGCTCTTTCACCAATTATCATAAATAGTCACGTGCTTTCCCCTGGCAGGCAGCGCAGCTTCTGTCCTGGTCTGACAGCACCACGCCCCGCAACCCGACTCCCATACCATCTCCCCAGAGACCCTCAGAACTCAGACCAGATCGGTCAGGATTCGCTCCCCGACACTGCCTTGTTTGTCACTGTTTTTTTAAAAACATGTATTTGGTTTATTTAAGAAAGATGTTAGCTCTTATTTTTAACTCTAAAAATTTTTTAATAGATTATTTATTTAATTGAAGCATAGCTGAGTTACAATAGTATGTTAGTTTCAGGTGTACAGCACAGTGATTTGGTATCTTTGCAGATTATACTCCATTATAGGTTACTACAAGATATTGGGTATAATTCCCTGTGCTATATAGTAAATCCTTTTGTTCATCTCTTTAATACATAGAAGTATGCATCTGTTAATCCCATACTCCTAATTTATCTCCCCATCCCTTTCCCCTTTGGTAACCATAAGTTTGTTAGCTATGTCTGTGAGTCTATTTCTGTTTGTGTACAGATTCATTTGTATTATTTTTTAGAGTTCACATATAAGTGATATCATATAATATTTGTCTTTGTCTGACTTCACTTAGTGTGATAATCTCTAGGTCCATCCATGTTGCTACAAATGGCATTATTTCATTCTTTTTTATGGCTGAGTAACATTACACTGTGTGTGTGTGTGTGTGTGTGTGTGTGTGTGTGTGTAGACATATATATGTATACATAGCACATCTTGTATATCCATTCATCTGTCAATGGACATTTAAGTTGCTTCCATGTCTTGGCTACTGTAAATAGTGCCGCTGTGAACACTGGGGTGTGTATATCTTTTTGAATTGGTGTTTTGGGGTTTTTTTGTATATACCCAGGAGTGGAATTGCTGGATCGTATGGTAGTTCTATTTTTGTTAGTTTTTTGAGGAACCTCTATACTGTTCTCCATAGTGGCTGCACCAATTTACATTCCCACCAGCAGTGTAGGAGGGTTCCCTTTTCTCCACATCCTTGCCAACATTCGGTATGTGTAGACTTTGATAACAGCCATTCTGACAGGTGTGAGGTAATACCTCATTATGGTTTTGATTTGCATTTCTCTAAAAACTAGTGATGCTGAGCATTTTTTCCTGTTAGCCATCTGTATGTCTTCTTTGGAAAAATGTCTATTCAGGTCTTCTGGCCATTTTTTGATTGGGCTGTTTGCTTTTTTGATATTGAGCTGTATGAGCTGTTTATATATTTTGGCTATTAGCCCCTTGTCAGTCATATCATTTGCAAATACTTTCTCCCAGTCCGTAGGTTGTCTTTTCACTTTATTGATGGCTTCCTTTGCTATGCAAAAGCTTTTAAGTTTAATTAGGTACCATTATGTATTTTTGCATTTATTTCTTTTGCCTTAGGAGACTGATCCAAGAAAATACCATATAATTTAGGTCAAAGAGTGTTCCACCGGGCTTCCCTGGTGGCGTGGTGGTTAAGAATCTGCCTGCCAATGCAGGGGACACAGGTTCGAGCCCTGGTCCAGGAAGATCCCACATGCCATGGAGCAACTAAGCCCGTGCACCACAACTACTGAGCCTGCGCTCTAGAGCCCGCGAGCCACAACTACTGAGCCCGTGTGTTGCCACTACTGAAGCCCGTGCGCCTAGAGCCCGTGCTCCACAGCAAAAGAAGCCTCCGCCATGAGAAGCCTGCACACTGCAACGAAGAGTAGCCCCCGCTTGCCGCAACTAGAGAAAGCCCACGCACAGCAACAACGACCCAACACAACCACAAATAAATAAAATAAATAAACTTTTTTTAAAAAATAAAAAGAGTGTTCCACCTATGTTTTCTTCCAGGAATTTTTTGGTTTCAGGCCTTACACTTAGGTCCTTAAACCATTTTGAGTTTATTCTTGTGTATGGTGTGAGGGTGTGTTCTAACTTCATTGATTTACATGCGGCTGCCCAGCTTTTCCAACACCACTTGCTGTAGAGACTGTCTTTTCTCCATTGTATATTCTTGCCTCCTTTGATGAAGATTAATTAGCTGTAGGTGTGTGGGTTAATTTCTGGGCTCTTTATTCTGTTCCACTGATCTATGTATCTGTTTTTGCGCCAATACCACACTGCTTTGAGTGCTGTAGCTTTGCAATATAGCCTGAAGTCAGGGAGCATGATTCCTCCAGCTTTGTTCTTTTTTCTCAGGATTGCTTTGACAATTCAGGGTCTTTTGTGGTTCCATAAGAATTTTAGGACTATTTGATCTAGTTCTGAGAAAAAAATGTCATGGGTGTTTTGATAGAGATTCCATTATATCTGTAGATTTCTTTGGGTAGAATGGCCATTTTAACAATATTAATTCTTCCAATCCAAAAGCATGGGATATCTTTCCATTTCTTTGTATCACCTTCAATTTCCTTCATCAATATTTTATAGTTTTCAGGTCTTTCACCTATTTGGTTAAGTTTATTCCTAGGTATTTTATTCCTTTTGATGTGATTTTTAAATGGGATTATTTTTTAAAATTTTCTCTTTCTGATATTTCATTATTAGTGTACAGAAACACAAATGATTTCGGTATAGTAATCTTGTATCCTGCAACCTTGCTGAATTCACTTATTAGTTCTAATAGTATTTGGGTGGAGACTTTAGGGTTCTCTATAAAAATTATCACGTCATCTGCAAATAGTGACAGTTTTACCTCTTCCCTTCCAATCTGGATACCTTTTATTCCTTTTCTTTGTCTGACTGCTGTGGCTAGGACTTCCAATACTATATTAAATAGAAATGGCAAGAGTGGGCATCATTGTCTTGTTTCTGCATTCAGCAGGAAGATTTTTAGCCTTTCACCACTGAGTATTATGTTGGCTGTGGGCTTGTCATAAATGGCCTTTATTATGTTGAGGTATATTCCCTCTATACCTACTTTAATGAGAGTTTTTGTCATGATGGATGGTGAATTTTGTCAAATGCTTTTCCTGCATCTATTCAGATGATCACGTGATTTTTATCCTTCATTTTGTTGATGTGGTGTGTGGTGTATCGCACCGATTGACTTGTGACCTTTAAACCATCCTTGTGACCCTGGAATAAATCCAACTTGATCATGGTACATGATCCTTTTTATGTATTGTTGGATTTGGTTTGCTAATATTTTGTGGGGATATTTGCATCTATATTCATCAAAGATATTGGCCCATAACTTTCTTTCCTTGTGGTGTCTTATCTGGTTTTGGTATCAGGGTAATGGTGGCCTCGTAGAATGAATTTGGGAACGTTCCGTCCTCTTCAATTTTTAGGAATAGTTTAAGGATAGGTGTATGTTCTTTGTATGTTTGGTAGAATTCCGCTGTGAAGCTGTCCAGTCGTAGACTTTTGTTTTCTGGGAGGTTTTTTTTTTTTTTTTTTAAATTACAAATTCAATTTCACTTCTAGTGATTGCTCTGCTCAAATTATGTTTCTTCTTGACTCCATCTTGCCAGGCTGTATGTTGCTAGAAATTTGTCCATTTCTCACTAGATTGTCCAATTTGTTGGCATACCATTTCTCAGTAGGTTGTCCATTTTTTTGGCATATAACTATTCATAGTACTCTCTTATGATTTTTTTTGTATTTCTGTGGTATCGGTTGGTATTTCTCCTCTTTCATTTCTTAATTTGTTTATTTGGATCCTCTCTCTCTTTTTTTTTTTTTCTTGATAAGCCTGGCTAAAGGTTTATCAATTTTGTTTATCTGTACAAAAAACCAGCTCTTGGTTTCATTTATCATTTCAGTTGTTTTTTAAAATCTCTTTATTTCTTCTCTGATCTTTATTATTTCCTTTCTTCCGCTGACTTTGGGCTTTGTTTTTTCTTCTTTTTGTAATTTTTTTAGATGGTAGCCTAGGTTGTTTACTTGAAATTTTTCTTGTTACCTGCGGAAGGCCTGTATTGCCATGAACTTCCCTCTTGAATCACTTCTGCTGCATTCCATAGATTTTGGGAAGTTGTGTTTCCATTTTCATCTGTCTTGAAGTATTTTCTGATTTCCTCATTGACCCACTGTTTTTTTAGTAGCATGTTGTTTAGTCTCCACGTGTTTCTTCTTTTCCTGTTTTTCTTTCAACAGTTGATTTCAGAAACAACATTGTGGTCAGAAACAACACTTGGTATAATTTCTATCCTCTTAAATTTGTTAAGGCTTTTTCTTGTGACCTAGTATGTAATCTATCCTGGAGAACATTCCATGTGCACTTGAGAAGAATGTGTATTCTGCTGGTTTTGGATGTACTGTCCTACAGATATCAATCAAGTCCAAGACCAAGTCTGGTCTATTGTGTCATTTAAGACCACTGTTGCCTTACTGATTTCTGTCTGATCTGTCCACTGATGTGAGGGGAGTGTTAAAGCCCCCTACTGTTATTGTATTATTGTCAATTTGTCCCTTTATGTCTGTTAGTATTTCCTTTATACATGTAGGTGCTCCTGTATTGGGTGTGTATATGTTAAGGAAGAGTATATCCTTTTCCTGTATTGATTCCCTTTGTCATTATATAATGCCCTTCTTTATCTTTGTTATAGCCTTTGTTCTAGTCTATTTTGCCTGATCTGATATGAGTATTGCTATCTCCTCTTTCTTGTCGTTTCTGTTTGCAGGGAATATCTTTTTCCATCTCCTCACTTTCAGTCCGTGTGTGTCTTTTACCCTGAAGTGAGTCTCTTGTTGGCAGCATACTGAAGGGTCTTGTTTAGTATCCAATCAGCCACCCTATGTCCTTTGATCAGAGTATTCAGTCCATTGACATTTAAACTATAAAAATTGATAGGTATGTACCTATTGCCATTTTATTACTTGTTTTCCAGTTGTTTTTGAAGTTCTTCTCTGTTCATTTCTTCTTTTCATTTCCCTTGCGTGGTTGGATGATTTTCTTTAGTAGTATGCTTGGGCTCCTTTCTTTTTGGTTTTTGTGTACCTATTGTAGGTTTTAGATTTGTGGTTACCTTGGGGTTCCTATATGTTGACCCATAATCATAACTACTTGATTTAAACTGAGTCATTTAAGTTCAAATGCATTCTAAAAGAGCTACATTTTTTACTCTCCTCCCCCACATTTTGTATTTTTGATATATTTTACATCTTCATGTTTATCCCTTTACTGTTTATTGTAGTCACAGCTGCTTTTACGCTTGTCTTTTAATTACATACTGGATTACTTAAGTGGTCTTCAGTCCTTACTACATATTTGCCTTTCCTATTGGGATCTTCTCTTTCCTATATATTCTTACTTCTTTTCCGTTTAGAGAAGACCCTTCAACATTTCTTTTAGGGTAAGTTTAGTATTGTCAAATTCTTTTAGGTTTGGCTTGTCTAAGAAATCCTTTATCTCTTCTTCTATTCTAAATGATAACGTTTTGGGTTAGAGTACCCCAGGTTTCAGCACTTTGAATATATCATGCCACTCGCTTCTGGCCTGCAAAGTTTCTGCAGGGAAATCAGCTGACAGACCTATCAGGGTTCCCATGTAACTGACTCCTTGTTTTTCTCTTGCTGCCTTTAGAATTCATTATCTTGAACTTTTGCCATTTTAATTATATATCTTGGTGTGGGTCTGATTGGGTTCATTTTGTTTGGGACCCTCTGTACTTCCTGTACCTGGATATCTGTTTCCTTCCTTAGGTTTAGGAAGTTTCAGCCATAATTTCGATACCCTTCTCTCTCTCTCCTCCTTCTAGAACCCCTAAAATGTGAGTGTTGGCATGTTTGATGTTATCCCAGAGATCGCGCATGTTCCTCGTTTTTTGGTTTTGTTTTGTTTTCATTTGTCTTTCTGTCTACTGTTCTGATTGGGTGATTTCCATTATTCTATCTTCCAGATCACTTATGTGTTCTTCTGTGGCATTTCGTCTATTACTCATGGCTTCTAGAGTGCTTTTTAATCTCAGATATTGAATTATCTATTTTTGATTGAGTCTTTGTTATATTTTCTAGTTCCTTATTAAGAAGATCTGTGTTTAGAGCAATCCTCTTCCCTAACTCAGTTAGGATTTTTGTTACCAATGTTTTGAATTCTTTGGTAAATTGCTTATTTCTGTTACATTATTTATTTTTTCTGGGGTTTTCTCTTTTTTCCAGTGGAGAGTAGTTCCTCTGCCTCTTCATTTTACTTAACTTTCCCTGTCTCTATGCATTTACCTGAAGCAGTTACCTATGGTGGTCCTCAAGGGATGATCCCATGTGGGGCATCACTATGCAGACTGTTTGCCCAGTGTCTTTGCTGTGAGGGCTGGATTTGATGTGGACACCAGTCACATCTTTCCTCAGGGTATGCTGGCCACTGTCACCTTGGTAGGGGATGTGGCTGGAGATGGAGGGGCTGGAGCCTGTGTGGGGCAGGGTATGAGGTGGGACTGCCTCTCTGCTCAGTGGCCATCGCTACCCTGTCAGGGGTGAGGTCAGCAACCAAGCTGCTGGAGCGGAAGCCCTGAGGGTTGGGCTCGAGTTGGCTCTGTGCCCTTGAAGTGTGTGTTTTTCCGTCTCCTGCACCGAGCACTTTGCCCCAAGGGAGGGGAGCGCTGAAGCCAAAGGGGCTCGTGTGCTTACAGAGGGCTGATGCGCTGCCTGTGCAGGCGTCTGCAGCTCTGCTCAGACGCAGCCCGTGGTCACATCTTTTCCCCCGTCTAGTGCTGCGCTGTGCTGTGGAGTGGAGTGGGCAGGGCCGGGGTGTCCACTCAGCCTGGGCTGGGGCATGTGCCGGGGCGGTCATGGGAATTCAGGTGGCCACCTCAGTAAGCACCAACAGTGGCTGACATCACCCCACCCAGACCACACCCCAGGCCTCTGGGTCACCTCTGCATCCTCAGATCAAGTCTCTTCCCAGGTCCTGGCTGCCCTAGGTCCAGTGCCGAGGTGTGGTGTGGAGTGGGCAGGGCCAGGGTGGTCGCTCAGCTCAGGCTGGGGAGCGCAGAACAGAAGCAGACACGAAGGCAGACCTCTCCCCTCCCTGCCTGGGGTCAGCCAGCACCCGTGCTCCTCACCAGCGGGGAGTCCAGGCTTCTCCAGCCTTGCCGTCTGTCCCAGCGGCTCTCCAAGGAACGAGAGGCTTGTCCCCTACGTGCAGGACCCCAGGACTAGGATGCCCCGCCTGTGGCTCTCACGACTCACTCCCCCGGGCTGCTGCCGGCCCCGCGATCTCCCTTCTCCTCTGGGTCCCCTCCCGGGGGCACAGGGCCCGACCCGCTGCTCTTCTTCCCGTCCCACCCAGTTACGTGTGTCTCCTTCTTGCAGCCTTGGTTGTACGGCCATCCTCCTGCCAGTTTCCAGCTAGTGTTCGGTGAGGAGAGCTCCACGTGTGGAGGTATCTTTGCGGAGCTCACGGGGAGGTGAGCTCACACCCTCGCTTCCCCACCTTGGCCTCCTCCTCTGTGTGTTCCTGTTTTGTGACATCGCTGGCAGTAAAACCAGCACCGTGGGGAGTCTCACCCCGTGACCCTGGGCAGCCTGGCTGTGACCATGGCCCCCGGAGCTGGGGCACCGGGCCAGTCCAGCACCTTGGTCTTTCTTCTTGCGTTCCCCTAGTGCACATGGACAGCAAACTGGGCCAGTCGAGAAGCTCAGACTCAGGGGTCCAGTGGAGAAGCCAGAACTGTCCTGAAACGTGCAGGCGCTGGATTTGAAACTAATCTGAAAAGGAGAAACGAGAGAGCTCAGGAGGCCGGGGAAGAGCATCACGTGAACGTCCAAGGCAAAGGCTCGCCACCAAGAAATTCTTTCTGAAAGTAAACGCATGCTATTTATGCTGAAATTAAAATAAAATTCTCATTTTAACCTCGACAGCATCTTCAAAAACAGCCCACTGCTAAATCTTTAAATAAGTCTACCTAGATTTGCTCTGGTTTCCAGGAAACCTTGTTTAGTTACGTCAGCCTCTCTCTGCACGGCGTTCAGGTCCGTTTTCCTCGCTCCCTTCCAACACTACGGTTCTCTCGCTGCTGTCACACATCGTTCTCTTTTCAACGTGGGAATGATCTGCGATAAACCGTGAAGTGAAAAAGGAACGACAGCCACGACGTGAACTGTTGAACACACAGATACGCACCACGTGCGCGCAGCCAGAGGACCAGAGCGGGACAACCCGCGTGTGCCGGGTGCTCCCCTGTCCCGGGCACCTACTAACTGCAGGACCCGCTGTGAGAAAGTTTTGAGGGCTTCGCTGTGGGGCCCATTTCAAAGGAGTGTGACCTCCCAAGACCTTAAGACAGTGACACCGCCCCCCTCCATACTTCTGCTGTTCGAATCCTTTCGTCTGTGACGACACCCGCCGTGGTACCTGTGGGCCCCAGGCTTTGGGGTCAGAGATGATACCGGGGAGGAAGAAGGAAGAGCAGATTCTTTCCTTATTTATAATTTCAGGTTTTTAACAAATATATGTGGTGCAGCGCCAACTGAAACACTATTTTTCCACACGTTTTCACAGACACAGATGCACTTCATATACCTATGATGTGATAGAACACATTTGACTTTCACGGGTGAGCTATCCTTCCAACACCTTGGAATATTCCTTTAGCGAGATGGTCCTGTCTTTTTAGGTTGCAGTGGTGGAGCAACGCTGCTTAGTAAGTACCACGCAACAGGGCACCGGTCAGCAACGATTTCTAAGCACCTCCTGCATGCCGCGGGTCTCACACGCGATGTTTTCAGTGGCCATGAACGTAAGAGACAAGTGACGGCTGTAATGAAACAAAGCACTCTCTCCTCAAATGGAGAACACTGACTAAGCAGGGAAAATTATTTTCTGACTCGTGAGAAATTTACACGCCAACACACACCAAAATACACTTATGTCGTATCTGCCAGTGGAAGTTCAATGAGTGTGGAGGCTACGATTTCAACCATCAAATTTTATCAGTCTGTTTTTTTTTTCTTAAAAGATAATGGTTAAAGTTAGAGAGCTGTAAAATTTGATCCAAAACAACTTTTGTTTTTCTCCATTCCTGTGTAATTCATGTGCTCTAAGAGATATGCTTTCAAATAAAGTTCCACGTTGCTTTGCTTAGTTAGAGATGGGCTAGCAGCAAGACCACAGACCACGGCAAAACACACGCACACCAAGAGGCATTCTAGTTCAGGGTTACGGTTTTAGTTCTAGCTTTAAAAAGTAGGTAAAGCGATATTTCCAAAAGGATAAAAATACCTTAACTGTGTCCTTTTAAATAAAGGTGACCTGAGAAGTTAGGACCCTTGAATTCAAAAGCTCTTGTTCACTTTACTGCTAGCCACTGACTTTCTAAAAGAGAAACAACAAACAACTGGTAGCACAGGGCTCGCTGGGCAGGGGCGAGTCCCCACTGAGAGACACCGCTGCTCGTCACGGGCACACACACCCCCAGCGCCAACCTCTGCGAGCAGGCCTGGGAGTGCGGCGCCGGCCGCCTGCGGGGCTCATCGCTGCGCTGACGTATCCCGCGGGGCCCGGCCCAGCTTCATCTCGGGCGGCCGCTGCCTGCGGGATCTTCACGGCATCTGTGAGCCTCTGCTACTGACACAGGACTTGAACACACCAGTACGGGTGAAAGGAAAGCACACAGGTGCCGAGCCTGGGCTCTAGTTTCCCCATAAATGGCAAGGTTTTCAATCAGCTAGAGAGAGTAATCTCGAGGGACTCACTCAAACGGCCCATCGCCTTCCGCTCTGGCCCGGGCTCCCCCATAGCCTCAGGGCAGCCTCCCTCTGGTGCTTCCCTCCTAAGACTCAGAGGCTGCAAAACCAGGCGCGTGGGGCAGAGGAAGGAGGCCGCCCCGGAGATACTTGCCGCTGAGCAGAGGCTTGTTGAGGGTGTACAGGGCGGGCAGGTCCTCTATGTTGGAGATGCGCTGGTACATGGCCCTGGAGAGGTGGTCCCCGTGGTAGAGGCTGCCCAGGATGATGCTGGAGAAGTAGATCGGCTCCACAAAGACGCTGAGCAGGGACCCCTGGATGCCTACCACGTTCCACCTGAAGGCAGAGGGACAGGCTCCTCAGTGCGGCCCCCCGGCCCGCGCCCTCCACAGCGGCGTGCTTACGCGGCACCGCTCACTCTGGGCAAGGGTCAGCCGACTGCAAGAGGGCAGCGGGTAAAAGTAGCCCACTTCGCAGTTTGAAATTTTCAAAAATCTGCTTAAAAATTATCTTCTGCAGGCACGATCTTTGCCTTTATGTTTCCCACGATGACACATTTACTGAAGATTAGCTCTGAAAAGGTACCAACGAGCCACGTTTCTGGTGAGAAAAATCAAAAGGAAAAATAAATCTTTATTTTATTACTTCTAATAAATACAGAGGTAGCTGTAGAGGAGCCCCCGGGGACCGGGAACTGAGTCTTTCCTGCGCCCTGACCTTGCGTTTCGTTTGGCTGGCGTGAGTGAGCCACCCCCCCGCCCCGCGCCGTCACACCACCAACCCCGCAGCGCTTCGCTCCGACACCACCAGACACGCCGCTGCCCGGGTCCCTACACACAGCAGGAGGGCCGCTCTCCGCGGCCTCGGGAGTCCCCGTCCAAGCACCCGCGCTGCCGGCTGCGAGTCTGGGCAGCTGAGGGGCACAGCCCACGCGCCCCTGGAGCCAGCGGGCCGTCCTACGGGGACAAGCAGCAGCAAGGCAAACATGTGAAGCAAGAATCAAAAACTGACGGAAATCAACCCGAGGGAAGGCGGCGTCCCCGAGGCAGAGGTGGCTGCCGACTTCAGGGAGGGTCCCGGAGGGGACGCGGCCAGGCAGGCAGGCGGCAAGCGACGGGGAGGCCGGCCGGTCCTGGGGGAGGGGCGGCAGGGGCTCGTCCATCTCAGGCGGGAGCCCAGCGCTGGACCCGCCGGGTCCGCACCCCAGACGGCAGGTAGGAGGCCGCAGGGGCGCCGGCCCGCGCAGCACGCGTCAGCAGTACGTGGGGACAGGGCTGAGGCTGGGGGCCGGCGGGCCCTGACGGCACCGGGGGCGTGAAGGCGAGGCCCAGGCTCCGCCCTCGGAGCCCCGGCCCGGCGCGGCTCCACCCTCACCGGCTGCGCCGCGGCGCCCCGCGGATCCGCGCCAGTGCGCGGGGCGGGCGGCCCAAACTCCTGAGCTGCCCAGCCCGTGCCCCGTGGCTGAGGCCAAACCCCTGTCCCCGGCCCGCGGCCAGCAAACCTGCGGGACCTCCTCTCGGAACAGATCGGGGGCCGCCGCCACGGCCTCTGCTGGACCCGGGTCAGGTCGCCTCCCCGCCCCCTCCCACGGGGAGCCCAGCAAACATGCCGCCGCCCCCGGGGCCCCTCCCGCGTGACCCTGTGGAACCCCAGGCCAGGCCACCCCTCAGCGCAAGCCCTCCCACCCACCCCATCTTCTCCCCGGGAAGCGCCACCTTTCCGGTGCCCGCCAGCCTGTCTGGCCTGGTACCTCGCCCCCAGCCCCCCCCCACC
>NC_041221.1:14449509-14452611 GCF_002837175.3 Physeter macrocephalus | reverse complement strand
CTGCCCCCCCCTCCCCTCCCCGTCCCCCTCCCCGCCAACCTCCTGCGGCACTTACCGAGCGCCGCCACCCGCCCTCCCCTACATACACAACACGTGGAGGGGCCTGTGTAGTTCACTGGAAATACCCCAGCACTTAACCTACGCGCCTGGCACACACAGATCAATACGTGCTGAATGGACACATCCTCAGATTGCGACATCCCATCCCTCCCACCCTCTAAAGAGGAAATTAAAACACACGTTTTCCTATCTAGCGAGGAAAAGCATGAAACAGTCGGTGCTTACAAAAACCACAGGGCACCCTTTCTCATGTAAATCAGAAGCTTCTTTGTGGGTTTAGGCCATACTAAGCTGAATTCAGACCCCTGGGGCAAACTTGAAAACAGCGATCCCGCGGAAACCTATACTTGTTACAAGCCGTTAGCTCTGAACACATGCTTCGCGGAGAACTCCGGGCGCAGCTGCTCTGCGGAGGCCCTGGCGGGCAATGGTCTGTCCGGCACGCCCGCCACTGCGCTGCAGCTCCCGCCAGTGAGCCTTCCAGGGAGCAGCGAGGATGTGCACGCGTAGGGAGCGCGCCTTGCAGCCGCCGCCCCAGGGCGGCCCTCCGGGAAGACTGGAAACCGGCCCCAGCCCACGGCCCCGCCTCACAGGGGCTGCAGTGCTGGCGCCCCTGCACACAGGCGTCCCTCCTGCTCCGTCACTTCTCGGGGGACGGGCTTCAGAGCACGGTCGTGCTGTCACGTCCCCGGCCCAGCTCCCCTGTGCCGACCTACAGCCTTCCCCCCGATCCCGGGGGCCACAGCCAAAACCCCCCTTCGCCCTCCTGGCCCACCTCTGAGTCTGCGCCCACACAGTGAAGGTGGCGGACCCCCAGAGCTCTGAACAGTCAAGCTGCTGCCCTCGGGCAGGTGGTCTCTGCTCCCCCCACCTCCGGGCTCAGCAGTGCCGAGAACTCCCTCCCTCCCTCCCTCCCACGCCCGGCCCAGCTGACAGAACTCACCCAGAGGCGGGGAGCCCCCCGCGGGCCCCTCCCACCCCGCACCCCACGCGGCTCCCCGGCAGCAGGGCTCCCCTCCCCCACCCCAGCCCACCGTGGCCTCACTCCAAAGCCCGCCCACTGCCCTGTCCCCATCTGGAACCATCTGTGGGAGGTGGCCCTGCCCGGCTCTAAGACCCACGTCAGCCCTCCCCGCACCTGCTGGGGGCCTCCCGTAGGGACTGGACGGCCCAGGGGACTCTTCACTTCCCCGCGGCAGGGACGGGAGGGGCTGGTGAGGAGCTGGCCGCCTCGCGGCGCCGTCCGGCCGTTTGTTGGTGTGACACTGAGCGGCTAGCCGCTTTCAACCACGCCGGATTCATGCTGACCAGGTGGCTCGGGAGGAAGGGGCTGGTGGCCAGGGGACCAACCCCAGGATTAGAGGGTGGTTCCGGGAGGGGAGAGGGGCTGGGGCTCAGTTAATCACCAAGGACCAAGGATTCAGTCCGTCTGCACAGAGACCCCTGAGGACAGGGCTGGACGCTGCCCAGGCTGAGGGGTGCGCCCCTCCTCCCACGGACCCCTTCCATCTGGCTGACTGGTGAGCCTTCCCAGCAACCTACCGAACCCACGGATGGTGGCTCTGGGACCCTCGATGTGCAGCCACGTCAGGGGTGTGTGGGAACCTGCCACCCAGTCCCAGCCCCTGCGTCTGAGCGGCGGCAGCATCACAGGCCGAGCGCCGGCCCCGGTGGAGCCCTGGGTGGTGGAGCCACAGGGGTGGGAAGGCGGCAGGCCAGGGCCTTGTCCCCACGCTGTCGCTTTCCTCCTGCCTCGCGTCGGCTTATTCTTCGAGATGACGACTGTTGTACACAGTGAAGGCACAGATCGTAAGGGCCTGGGTCCCCGAGTTCTGACTTTTACGTGCGTGGGTGGAACCCCCATCTCAGTAAGATGGAACGTTCACAGCCCCTCAGCAAGGGCCCTTCCAGTCCATGCCGCTGACTTGCTGAGCTGGGGGAATTCTCTCTATAAACCTTTTACTGGTTATGTGAGTCAGATCTCTTTTCCCAGCGCGTGGCTTTTCTTTCCAATATATCTATGGGGGTTTTGGTAAATAAGTTTTCAAATTTCAATATGGTCAAATTGATTCACGGTTTTCCTTCTCATTTGGGCTTTCTGTGCCCTGTTGAAGAAGCCCGCTGAGGTGGAGGCCCGCCCGCAGTGCCGGGCACCACGGCGCAGCCCCGGGTCTTTATCTGTCGGCAGGTGCCTCTGCGCACACGGCCCCGGCTCAGGATGGACGCCAGCCGGGTCACCTTGTCCACGAGTCCCCCACGTGGCACAGACCGCAGCTGCAGCCCCGCGTCCCTTCCCTTCTGAGCAACAGGGCCTCCATCCCCCTCCAGACGGCAGCTAACCCAGGCTCCTCCGCAAGGAGACGCGGCCGCACGCCAGGTCCTCGGTGGTGAGACGCAGCTGTCCTGCCGGCCCGAGCCGCTGGAGTCCTGCCCGTCTGGCCCTCCTGCTGCTGGGGATTTGGCCAGCTCTGGGCACCGGGGAGACCCTGAGGACAGGCGACACAGTGGCGGTGCAGGAGGACGGAACCTGGCCTCGGGGTGACCAGCCGACCACAGCAGCTCCGGGTGACCTGTTCCCAAACTTGATTTCCATGAGAGATCAATAAACTTCTATCCAGTTACGTTTCCTCCTCAGTGTAGGCGAACCTACTCACAACTGGGGCACCATGTACCCGGATGTCCCTCTCCAGGTCTGTGCTCTGTGACACCTCCCTGCTGCCTTTACCTCTCAGCTTGACGCGGTTACTTTTCCACTTGAGTGTCAAGTGCTATGAAAAATGACGAGATTTTGATTGAAGTTATAGATTTGGAAAAAACCCATCAAACTATAAGAAGTACGATTGGATTCGGTGTAAATGTGAGTGTTTTTATAATTGAGGATGGCTTGTCATTTTGTTTTCCTTCCTGGTCTGGTTTGGGGATACAGGTGGTAGGCAGCCCACAAAATGAGCTGCGGCGGGCTTCCCCGGTGGCACAGTGCTTGAGAGTCCGCCTGCCGACGCAGGGGACACGGGTTCGTGCCCCGGTCCGGGAAGATCCCAC
>NC_041221.1:14441678-14449224 GCF_002837175.3 Physeter macrocephalus | reverse complement strand
GACACGGGTTCCTGCCCCGGTCCGGGAAGATCCCACATGCCGCGGAGCGCCTGGGCCCGTGAGCCGTGGCCGCTGAGCCTGCGCGTCCGGAGCCTGTGCTCCGCAACGGGAGAGGCCGCAGAAGTGAGAGGCCCGCGTACCGCAAAAAAAAAAAAAAAAAAAAAAGTTCCAAAAATGAGCTGCGGTTCTTTCCCTACTTTCCTAATCTGTAGAAGTGATTATATAAACAGGGACTGCTGCCCCCCGCCAGCCCCCCAAATGCAGAGCCTCTCACAGAAAAGCCTCCTGGGAGACCTGCGTCCTCTTTCTCCACAGCCACCTCTTTGACTTGCTTCAGTTTATCTATTTCTTGGGAGTGGGGGGTGACTGGTTTAATTAATGGCTAGAATTCCATTCAAATTTTCTACCTATGCGTGAGTCAATTTTATAAACGTACACTTTTCTAAAAAGGTTTTATTTCATCTCAGTTTTAAAAGATATCGGTAACGCAGCGTCCGTAATTCTCACTGTAACTACCTGAGCACATTTCCGTTCCTGCTGAATCCCTGACCACCCGCTTTCCTTCCCCTAGTCTGGCTTGGCTGGGCCTTGTATCTTGGTCAGACTCGCCCAAGTTCTGCCGATTTCATTATCTTTTTCAAAGAAGCAGCACTGGGTTTCGTTGCCCCTCACCCCGCTCATCTCCGTTGCATCTAATAATAATTTCTGGTCTTTATCGTTTTCTTTTCTCTACTTACTTGGATTTGCTCTGTTGTTCTCTTTCTGACTCAGCAGCCGTGGGGCTTTCTGTCACTTACTTACAACCATTTCCTAACTTCCACTGCGACCTCTTCTCCTGCGAGCTGCTGACGGGTGGCTGACACACAGCGCCCCGCACGTGGTTAAAGCACAGGGTTTGGGGAGTCCTGATGTTTATACACCCCTGAGACCACCCCAGAGTCTCCTCACACCTTGCTCTAGGCCTTCCTCCTGCCCCCTCCTGCTCTGGCCCCCTATCCCTGGGCAACCACTGATCTGCTTTCTGTCACTGTGAGGTAGTTTGCACTTTCTAGAAATTGACAGACAGGGAATCACACAGTAAGCACCCCTTTGGTTTCCCGTACTCTGCATAGCTATTTTGCGATGCGCCCACGTTGCACTGACTGTACATCACTGTTTATTCTGTCCCTTGCCTGAGCAGCGCCCCGTGGCACAGACACACCCCCTGCTTACCCCTGTTTATAGACTGACAGCAGTTCGGGCTGCTTCCAGCTTTTGACTTGTACAGGGAGGCTGCTGTGAGTACTCCCGTGTGAGTCTCTGTGGACACTGCTTCCCTTTCTCTCGGGAAACAGGAGTAGAGTGGCTGGGGCACACGGCTGCCAAGCTGTCCTCAGAAGTGGCTGCGGCATCGGTCCCCAGCCTGGGAGGATGGTGCTCCAGCTCCTGGGGTCCCCGCCGCGCCGGGCAGGGGTCTAACCTTAGAGTCAAGCATATGCCTTCACAGCCCTCCTGCGCTCCCTGTGATTAACGATGGGGAGCGTCTTCTCATGTGCTAATTTGACATCTTTTTTGGTGAAGTGTCCATTAAAATATTTTGCCCATTTTAAAAACTGTTTTTCCCCCTTGTTGGATTTAGAGGGTCTTTATATATTGTGGATACAGGTCCTTCATCAGATATATGATTTGTAAATATTTTCTTCCAGTCGGTGACTTTATTTCTCATTCTTTTAACAGCGTCTTTCAAAGAAGTAATTTTTAATTTGATGAGGTCCAACTTATCACTTTCTCCTTTCATGGAGAGTGCTTCTGTTATTGTGTCTAGGAAACTGCCTATCCCAGTTGCCAGGATTTTCTCCTGTTTTCTTCTAGAACTTTTACACATTTAGGTCTATGACACATTTTCAGTTAATTTTTGTATATGGTGCAAAATATCAGGTTCATTTTTTTGGTTTTTACATAAGGATGTCCAATTGTCCCAGCACCATTTGTTAAAAAGACTGTTCCTTCTCTACTGAATTGGCTTTGAACCTTGGTCAAAAATCATCTGTGACTGACAATGAACATGTAGAACTTGAAATTAAAAACACAATACCATTTACATTAACACCTCCCAAAATTAAATATTTAGGTACAAATCTAACAAAATATATTCAAGACCTATATGAGGAAAACTATAAAACTGACAAAAGAATCAAAGAACTAAGTAAATGGAGAGATATTCCATGTGCATGGATAGGAAGACTCAATATTGTCAAGATGTCAGTTCTTCCCAACCTGATCTATAGATTCAACACAAACCCAATCAAAATCCCAGCACAGTATTTTGTGGATGTTGACAAACTGATTCTAAAGTTTATGTGAAGGAGCAAAAGACCCAGAACAGCCAATACAACACTGGAGAACAAAGTTGGAGAACTGAGACTATCTGACCTCAAGACTTACTATGAAGCTACAGTAATTGTGATATTGTGATTCATCAGAAAAGTATATTTGGTCATTCAGATGACCAAAGATATATTTTTCTTATAGGTATTTGGTCTTTCTGGGGTTCCTGGCTCATAGCTCCCAAACCCTCGGAATTTCCTAAGTGATTAGAGCCATAAAGGTGTCTTACGTTAATGAGGTGAATTCTGTCACCCACCTAAAGATGGGGGCTGGTTGTCTGTGGAGCCAACTACATGATTATAGAAGGTGGGAACTTTCAGTCCTGCCCCCCTGATCTCCTGGGAGGGGAGGGGGCTGGAGGTTGAGTTCAAATACCAATTGCCCATGATTTTAATCAACAGTGCCTTTGTAGTGACGCCTCCATAGAAACCCAAAAGGACAGGGCTCAAGAGCCTCTGCCCATGGAGACCCCACCTTTATCCCCTCAAGGTGGCCCCCGAAGCACCTGTTTAGAACCTTAGACCTTCAGAGGATCTGTGGAACACATGAGGTAGGAAATGGAGGCGAAGCACAGGTGTTTCTGGAAACAGCAGCATGCACCCCAGGTACTCGGCAGGGTGGGGGGGTGCTTACCGCGCCATCTTGTCACTGCAGGACATGGTGAGCAGCCGCTCCCCTTGTAGCACCCCGTCCCATGTCTGGATGCTGGCATTCGAGCGGACTGGGATCGTCCCCTCACCAGACTCTATTTTCGTCCGCAGCTGTCCTCGGGCTTTACGATTTGGATGTCTGTCTGCTGGTTCTAAGACAGAAACATAAGATCCTCTTGAGAGGGTCCACCGGTAGTTGACCATATACTTAACTCACTGAAAAGCACGTCTAACAACACCCTATCAATTCAAAATACACTTTACACTTATGTGTGCATATGTTTATGCTATATACACATAAGATATGTGTGTACGATGTAAGTACATAAAATTGGACAGGAGGGTATACTACAAACCAAATTCATGAAGGTGGTCTCCTTAGCGGTTGGGAGAAAAGAGGGCTTCCATTTTAATCAGAATGATTTATTCCTATCGTTAGAAACGAGCTGAAGCAGACAGGACAAAATGCTAACGTTTGCTAATTCTAGGTGATGGATATTTGGGTATTTGCTATATTTCTTTGCTGTATATTTAAATTTTCAAAAATAAATCTATAATGATGTAGAAATAAATTCATAGGAAGCATTCACAAACATCCAGAGTGATTATCTCCGGGTTATATGAATATGGAGTGACTTAAATTTTCTTCTTTACGTTTTAAAAATATTTAGCAACTTTCTACAGTGGGTATATGTTGCTTTTATAATCAAGAAAAATAATGTAATCAAATGTTCTATTTGGAATAAATAATGCTTAACCTTGTGAGAAGGGATGTGGGTACAAACGCCTATGAAACAAGAGCGCTAACAAAAGTGAGAACAAGGGAGGATGGAGGGCATGTGGTGGCCACCAGCCTGCACCTGCTTTTCTAATTCGATTACACACTCCTTAAACTACGACTCCCCAGAAACAGGGATGATGACGTACACTTCCAATTCAGAGAAAATTACTACCCAAATCTAAAAACTGAAAACAATTTTGATCTAATACCCTCACCCTCGTCTAATTTCTCATTAGAATCCACATTTTTATTCATTAAAATTTCAACTTACTGAGAAGAAAAACCTCATGTTTTTATATACTCCTACCAGGTCCAAGGTTGAAATTTTTAAAGAAGAAAGGATATTAATGTAGGTTTATCCTTTTCTCTGTTATAGCACAGTCATGAATTTTCTTGAGACACCGTGGCCGGGGACGAGCCCGGTGCCATACCTTCCAGGACGGGCTCGTGTGGCGAGAAGATCCTGGCATCTCCACAGGGGGAGGTGCTGATGTACAGATGGAACCGGACGTTCTCCTTCAGCTTAAATCCTCCCCGCTCGGATTTCTCAAAGATGGATCTTTTTTGATCATCTTTGCTACTGAAAGGAAACAAGTTGCAAAGATAAACTTTAAAGCTGAAGACAATTAAAATTTAGTGTGTCATAGCTTACGATGATTTTCAAAGGCCAGTGTTTTCAACGGCGTAAGATAAGCTTGGACTGGGGTATTTATTTTATATGTCAATGATAATTAGCACAGTTCCTGTCTGCTCACCAATGGGACAGGCCATCAATACGCAAGTAACTTCTCCTCCTCATTCATGACCACAGAACAGAAAGGAAGCGTGTCAGATGCGGCCTGTGGCGAGAAGCAGTCAGGTCCACGGTCAGCCGTTCCGGGCACAGTGACTGGGGCAGCACTGCCCACCTCCCCGGCACTTAGTTCTGCATAAAACGAAAGCTCGGGGTCTGAAACACAGACATGGCCCCTCTGACTACACGCGTGGCATGTATGTACGTGCGAGTGTGTGTGTTATAATTCAGCTTCACGGGGAAATGGGATCCAACCTCACTGTTACCCAGAAAGTTACTAGGCTGAGAATTTTTCAGTGCTTACAGTAGCAGTGCAGAGTTTTGCAATACATTCTTATGAGAGGACAATTAAAAAAAACAAACAAGAAACAGCTTCCTTTACTTATTTACTTGCTAAACTTACTTTAAGTAAAGCTCAAGCTGTGTGTAAAGAAATCTAAGCAAGGATCTTCGCGATATGATTTCTGCGTGGCAGTCGTTCAGCGCGAGGCCGCGATCACTCATGTACTCCCCGTTAATACACTTTGTTCCTGTGGAAACACTGATCACCTTGGCATCCTTCACGTCTGTGCCTGAAAAACAGAAGAGAAATCGTTCCTCGCTATTCCTTGCCCCCCCCCACCCCGGGCTGGACCCACATTCCCAGGGACTGACCTGGGAGACGTCAGCTCATTTTCACACCCTGCCACTGACCCTCACCTGGGCGCTGCTAACGGGCCCCCCGAGCCTTGCTTTGCACATTCTGGGAGGGTAACCCTCCCCACTCTCGTGTGTAAAGATTCTACTTGGAAAGTTACTTCCCCTGGAACGCACTAGTCTTTTCTTGAACACTCCCCAGTGGACACGGGGGACCGCTGTGTAGAGGTAGACAGACCGGCCTGGTAATGAATCCTGGAAGTAACATGAAAGCACTGCAGAGGCTGGGAGGCCTGCCTGACACTCACCCCGGGGGCCCAGGAGACAGGCAGGGGGGCTGTCTGGCGGACTGGCACCGTTTAACTGCACGGGGAGTGAGTGCAGCCGTCAGCACTGGGGTACCTCGGGAGCCATCACTCTGACATGCAGGTGTCGACAGACAGACCACGTACGACAGGGTACAGGCCCTGTGCGCGGCCTGTCGGGGAAGGTACCTCACTTCCCTCCCATGTCCTCCGAGGCCCATCCTACCACTGTCTCCATTTGCAGATGAGGGGACTGAGGCACAGGGCCATCAAAGTCAGCCTGGGGATTTGAACCAGGTCTCCTGACGTCAGGACCACGTGCCACGCGCAGTGTGGTGCTGCCTTCAGGCGTAAACCGTGGCTTCGAGCGGAGGGTCCCAAGTGCAACACACACTATGGGGCAAAACGCCCCCACGAGGTAACGTGCCCCTTCTGAGGCGGTTAAAACACCCGGATGAAAAACCACAGGCTCGCTCACTCCCGTCACCGGGAAGGGCAGCGCCTTGCTTAGGAAACTACGTCATCCAGCAGCATACGCATTCACCTTTATGTGTGTACAAGATGACAGCAAGGAGATGGAGGGCGAAGACGGAGAAAATACAGGCAGCACGTATCAGAATAAACACTGAAACCCCAGTTACTGTTCAGAGCATTCATCCTACCCGTCAAGACAGCTCTCAGCTGTGCCAAGGTAAAGACACAGCAAGAAAATGAGATCCTGTCCTCTAGGGCATGGAGGGTGATCAGTGCTGAGGACCACAGAATGGATCCACACAGGATCAGGTCCTGTCCATGATCAGAGGCTCCTCTAGGGCATGGAGGGTGATCAGTGCTGAGGACCACAGAATGGATCCTGTGGATCCAAATAAATGGATCCACACAGGATCAGGTCCTGTCCATGATCAGAGGTGAACTACGCCTCAGAAGAAAGGGACGGGCAGTCGCCCCATGGGAACTGGGGTTGCCCCTGCCCACCGGGTGTAGACAGATCAACCACCCCCCACCGCCCCCGTCTCTGGCCTCTTGGTGGCTTCCTGCACGCGGCAGGCCAGGCTTGGCCAGCTGGGCTGAGCAGATGCTCTGAGAAGAAAGGGAGAGCCCCAGACTGAGGCCCAAGGAGCAGAGGGTCCTCCCAGCCACCCCAGGGGTGCAGGCACTGGCCGAGGCCGTGCTTTCCTGTCCCCAGGAGGGATCCACGGAGACGCCGCTTGGCGGGCTCACTCCTAGGATGTGGGAAGAGAACTCAGGGAGGGCTCCCTTCACTGCTGGGAACTTAGACTCAAATTTAATAGGTTCTCTTCTGCTATCCCAAAGCGTGCTTTACCCCCACAGATTTTCTACTTTTGCTAGGGCTTCCTCTCTCCCCCGTCAAAGTCACACAGAAACTTATCTGGCAGCATTAACATTAACTGATAAATCAGATTATGTCCTCCTTTCAAGTGAAGTAAGAACTAACAGCTCTCCTGCAGGTTTCCAGAGTCGATCAAGACCATTCACATACGATTACAGGGATCAAATATTAATACAAGACTCTTTCTCCAAATGAAAAACTTAGGTTAAAAAGATGTACCTGTAGGGGAAAAATATAAGCGCAGTTCCTCTATTTGCACATGGTAAATATTTTGAAGGAGAATGAAAAAGTGACCTCCTGCTGGTGTCACAGAGATTTTTCTAGACTGAAAGCATTTCACCTCCATTAGGCATGAAAAGAGGCAGGTGGACACACCGCCACCACAGTTACCTGTTGTCATGACGATCCCAGCAAGAACTTTCCTGCGCGCGTGGGGGGCGGCGAGGTTGTCCGTCAGGTCCCCAAACTTCTCCAGAACCAGGCGAGCCACGGCATCGGCCAAGACCTGCGGACCAAACAGGGGGTTAGCACTCCCCTCGGGGCCGCGTTCTGGGGCCTCTCCTCTGGAACCACACAGGTAAGTCTGGCAAACGAGCGTGTGTGGTGTGTGTGTGGTGTGTGTGTGTGTGTGTGTGTGTCTGTGTGTGTCTGTGTGTGTGTGTG
>NC_041221.1:14424047-14441178 GCF_002837175.3 Physeter macrocephalus | reverse complement strand
GGGTTCGAGCCCTGGTCGGGGAACTAAGATCCCACGTGCCGCGGGGCAACTAAGCTCACGCGCCTCAACTAGAGAGAAGCCCCCATGCCGCAACAAAGACCCAACGCAGCCAAAAAGAAAAAAAATGAAAGTTGGGCTGATACTTAGGGCAGAGGGTGAGGACACAAAAGGAGTTTCTGCAGAATTATAAGCTTTTTTAAAAAACACTCTTTAAAGACTTTATTTTTGAGAACAATTTTAAAGAAAAGCTAAGATGACCACACGGTGATTTCCCACATACCCACCTCGTTTTCCCCTATTGTTAACATTTTACATTAGTATGCTGTGTTTGTTACAATTAATGAACCAATATTAATACACTATTATTGATGAAACTAGTAAGTTGTAGTTTATTCAGACTTTCTCAGTTTTCCTTGGTGCCCTTCTGCTGTCCCAGGACCGCATCGAGGACCCCACGTGACATGTAGTCATTGTGTCCCCTCAGAGCTCCTCTGGGCTGTGACAGTCTCTCAGACCTTCTTGTCTTTTTTTTTTTAATAAATGTTTATAATAATAATAATAAATAAATATTATTTATTTATTTATTTATTTATGGCTGTGTTGGGTCTTTGTTGCTGTGCGGGCTTTCTCTAGTTGTGGTGCGCGGGCTTCTCATTGCGGTGGCTTCTCTTGTTGCGGAGCACAGGCTCTAGGCATATGGGCTTCAGTAGTTGCAGCACGCGGGCTCAGCAGTTGTGGCGCATGAGTCTCTCAGACCTTCTTGTCTTTTTTTTTTTAAATAAATGTTTATAATAATAATAATAAATAAATAAATTTATTTATTTATTTATTTATTTATTTATGGCTGTGTTGGGTCTTTGTTGCTGTGCGGGCTTTCTCTAGTTGTGGTGCGCGGGCTTCTCATTGCGGTGGCTTCTCTTGTTGCGGAGCACGGGCTCTAGGCATATGGGCTTCAGTAGTTGCAGCACGCGGGCTCAGCAGTTGTGGCGCACTGGCTTAGTTGCTCCGCGGCATGTGGGATCTTCCCAGACCAGGGCTGGAACCCGTGTCCCCTGCATCGGCAGGCGGATTCTTAACCGCTGTGCCACATGGGAAGTCCCAACCTTCTTGTCTTTAATGACCTTGACGGTTTTGAGGACCAGTCAGGCGTTTTTCAGGACGTCCCTCAGTGGAGACCACAGAGGGGAAGGGCCTTTCTCATCACGTCCCGTCCGGGGTGCGTGCTGTCACGTGACCTGCACCGTGGACGCTGACCTCGGTCACCTGGCGCAGGTGTGTCTGTGCAGCTGCTCCCCCCTTCCCCACTGTCCTCTGGAAGGAGCTCTCCGTGCACACCCCGCACCCAAGGAGGGGCGACGCTCCCCTCCCCTCCCCGAGGACGGAGTGTCTGCAGAACCACGTGGATTCTCCCGCAGAGCAGCTTCCCTCTCCTCCCGTTTCCTTATCAATCACTCATTTATGTCCGTTTGGACCCGTGGGTATTTATTTTATTCTTCGGGCCATGATCCAATACGACCTTGTTCTGTTGCTGAACCGGCTCCAGCTCTGGCCCTTGGGAGCTCCTTCGGTTGGCTCCGCTGTCCCCCCGACACACCCATCCCTGGAGGCTGTTGTGCTTTGTTTCCGAGCACTTACCTTCCTCTCTGGCACGAGGTGCTTCAGGCTCACCCCGGGCATTTCCTGCTCTTGTCCGAGAGTCGGCGTTTCTCCAGGGAGCCCGGGTCCCTTCCGTTGGAAGTGGTGTAAGAAGCCAAGATCTGGGCGCTGGTGTGCTGACTGCGGCTGGGGTGTGGTTGCTTCTAGGCCCTCTCAGCTGGCAGCAGGGACATACGTGTGTGTCCTGACCCAGGTGTGTTCCTGTGAAATTCGGGGAACAGTCTGCAAGTCCATCCTCACTTGTCATGCCGACCGCAAGTCTGGGGTCCGCAAGACCACTCTTAGGTTTGATGATTCTCACAGAAGACCATTACACTCAGTTACAGTTTATTACGGAGAAGGAATTCAGATTAAAATCAGCCAGGGAAGGAGACCGTGGGGAGGGCCAGGGACTGTTCCAGTCTTCCCTCCCTGTGGGGGCAGCACAGAGGTCTTGCCCGGGACGCGTAGGGACGCCCACCAGTCTCCACCCCTGGGCGGCGTGGGCGAGCAGGCCGGCAAGCTTTGCCTGGGGTCCCTTCATTCCTGTGGCCTTCTGGCCAAGTGACGCCTGGCTGGGAGCCCCCAGCCCCATTCACAAGGCTGGGGTCCCCATGTCATCCGCCCTCAGTCTTGCAGCTCCTAGAGCAGGCCCAGCCCTGGGATGTTTGCTACACGAGGTGTCTGGCTTCTTCTGTGCCTTCACAAGGGCAGGGTTTCCTGGAGCTGGGAGAAGGCGGCGACCTTCAGGACAGCTCACGCCAGGGGTGCCGGTTAAAAACAGTAGGTTGCACGAACGGCCCAGCTGACAGGGGACTTCAGGACATGCCCCCAGGCAGGCGAGTTGGGTGGAATGTGTTGGGGGGCAGCCTTGTGCCTGGGAACCCAGGTCCCGCGTGCAAGGCCTCCGTCCCCAGTCGCCAGCTGGGACGCCCTGACTGAGGCCCCGGGCTGCTGCCAGCCTGTCCCAAGCCTGGGTGGCCCTGCAGGGTGGTGGGGAGAGCCCGAGGCTCTGAGCGGGCCCAGCGGGTCCAGGCGTTCCCCGCACTCCGTCGGGTGGGTGCCGCCCAGCACTGAGCAGGCACCAAGGCCCCCTGGAGAGCCTGCGGGGCCCCTGAGGCCAGAGCCAGCGAGTGGGCGGTGCCGCTGCCAGTGGGCCGCGCTCACGGGGAAGACGACGCCCCAGGAAGTCGATCCTCCGCGGCCCCAAGCTCGTAGCGGACGAAGGTGGAGGGCCTCACGCGTGGAGCCGGGGCCTGTCGTCAGCAGGGCTCCCTCGGCCCCTGGGACCTCCGGGGGTCGCCCGCTGGTGCTTGGTTTTGGGCCCCCGTCCCCTTGGGCTGGGTGTGCTGCGTGGGCTCGTTCACGCCAGAGGGGGAGGGGCAGGGGTGGCACAAGAGCCTCAGAGCTGGGAGCCACCTGGGCGCTCAGTGCCGGCTGAAGAGAGCCTGTCAGGAACGCGCCGGCCTGTCTTACAGTTGGGGAAACAGGCTTCGAGGTGGAGCGGCTTCCCTGAGGTTCCTCCCAGGGCAGCCAGGGCTGGGGCCCTCTTCCAGCCCAGGCACCTCTGCGGACACCTGGGCAGCGGGCAGTGTGCTCTGAGCTGCAGTTGGTCCCGGCAGGAAGGTCTCAGCCCACTGTCCACCCGACTCGGCCTGGCCGCCGTGAGTGAGCTGGGGCCCTCCCCAGGGGGACTTCAGAGCGCGCGGGCAGGACCGGGCCCGGCGTCGGGTGTGAAAGCCCCTGCTCCGGGCCGCTGGGGTGAGTGCTGGGGCTCAGTTTTCTTCAAGCCCGCGGCCTTGGGAAATCCACCCCGCCTGTGTCTGTCCACAGTGGAAAACACCACTGCCTCCCCCTGAGAGTGGCCTGACAGGCCCTGGACGTGCCCTGAGACTCAGGTGAGGGTCCTGCCCTTCCTCGCCCCCGCACCGCGCCCCCACTGCACTGTGCCTGGCCGCACCTGGACCCTGGGCCGCGAGGGGACTCCTGGGTGTGTGTTCATACCTCGGTGCCCTCGGCCGTGGGAAGCCTTCTTACCTCGCGCTGGGTGGGGGTGGAGGCCCAAGGCCTCCTGACCCCCCAGCGCGTGGCCGCCTCCCGGGGGTGCTGGCTGCGGGAAGGGAGTCCGGGCCCACCGGTTCGGCAAGGGTGGGGCCTCCCGGGAGCTCTGGGCGGTCGGCGGGGGACCTGCTCCCGGGTAAACACAGCGAGTGTCGGTGGTCGGAGGAACAAGCCGCAGTGTCCTGGGGCCGAGGCTGGCCTGGAGTGGGACGAAGTGCCCCAGACGGCCGGGCCCCGGGGAGCGGAGACAAGAAACGCCTTTCATTCATAGCTTACGGAGAAACTTGAATACACGATGAGGGCTCCGGGTCTGGAGGCTAAATTTAGGTGTCGGCCCAGGACTCCCAGGTTTTCTGGTCCCTCCCGCCCCTGCCGGGTCCCTCCCGCAGTGAGGCCGCACGTGCCCCCAGGCTCGCGCGCGGGAGGAGAGCCCTGTGTGCACCGTGGACCGTGGCCTGAGTCGGGCGCTCTGGCGGAGGTTCCAGGTGGGCGTGTGCTCTCCTGACTGTCTTCTCCGTGTCCCCAGCAGGGCGGCCATCAGGCCCCGGGCAGCCCAGCTGAGCCGGATGAGCGCGGCGCAGAGGCTCCAGCTCCTGTGAGTACGGCCCTACCTCCGCGCGGCCTGCCCCCGGGGCTGTCCGGCGTCGGGCCGCGCCCCCCGACCCCAGTCCCTCGGGTGCTGGGGACAGCTCGGCCAGGGCCAGCTCTGGGCCCAGCCTGTCTCCAGGGGCCAGGAAGCCCCTTCCCCCAGGGCACTGAGGGGAGCAGCTCCTGGCTCTCGGGGCGGGGGGGCGCTCTCGGGGCCCAGATCCTAGGCATCTTGCGTGTGTGGACATCTGGCCGGGCAGTCAGTCATCCAGTGGGGTCCAAAGTCTCCCCGTTAGCAGCAAAGAAAGGTGGGGCCCAGTGTGGTTTGGCCTTGCCCTCGGTCACATACCCGTGGGGGCAGAGCACGGCCGGGCCCTCCACCCCACCGTGGTGCCACGATGGGCTCGTGTGGGCTTGTGCTGGAGCTGCTGCCCTGAGGTTCTGGCCAGGCCACCCGTGGCCATGCTGGGCTGTGGGCCCGTGTGGCTCCAGACGGGTGCCGGCTGGCTGTAGGGACAGGCACAGCGTGGCAGCCCTGCGGTGGACTCTGCTGCGGAGGGGCGGGCCCACTGCAGCACCCCCATCGCCATGGCCCCCGTGGGGCCCGGAGCTCCTGCGCCCGGTTCCTGCTGGAGGTGCCGCTCATGTGAGGCCTCGTGTGTGCAGGGCGCCTGCCACCTGCTGCCTCTGATAGCTGCTCCCTGTCCCAGTCGGGGATGAGGGGCCTTTGTGACCACAGGAGGCCCCCGGGCAGCCACTCCTGTCCTGCCCAAAGCCCCTGTCGGGCCTCAGACCCCCCTCGGCCCGTCCCCCCGACGCTCCAGGCAGAACTTCACGACGCACAGCCTTCCTCACTCCCCACCCCTCACCCTGGTCTTGGACCACCCTTTGCCGGTGTCCCTGCAAGCTGGCTGAGCCGAGGCTGGCCCTGGGGGTGCTGACGGCTCATCCCCAGCCCCCCACCGAGGGCATGGGGTTTGCTGACCTCTGCTCTCCATTCTTTCAGCGAGGAGGAAAGGACACGGTTTCGGGAGCTGCTGGCCAGCCCGGCCTACAGAGCCAGCCCCCTGCAGGCCATCGGGCAGCAGCTGGCCCAGCAGATGCGGCTGGAGGGCGGCGGGCAGTCCTGACGCGACGCGGGGCGTGCCTGACCTCCGGGGACGCCCACGAGGAGGTGCCTAGGGGGCCAACTCTGCCATTGTCGCCCTGCTCCACCAGCCCCTAAGCAACGGGGCTGCTGTCCTCGGCACAGGCGGGTCTACCGAAGTGAGACAGGCAGTTGACGTGGTAGTGTTGTGACTGCCCATTTATTTTTGCAATAAAAAAGGTGCTGGAAGAATCCAGGATGTCCATGGAGCTCGGTGCCGGCCACCCAGGAGGTGGCGCGGCCACTCGGCTGGCATTCTTCACGCTTTTCTGTTTTGTCTGAGTTTGTCAACAGTGACTGCACGTTGTGTATTCTTTTAAGAGAAAAACCTTCTAGCTTCCTGGTGCTCCAGTGGCTCCAGGCTGACCATGGCTGGGTGTGGCACTGCCCCCTTCTCCAGATGCCCTCTGTCAGGGCCCCCGACCTCTGCCCAGACGCCAGGAGCTTCCCCTCAGCTGCGCTGGGGGGAGGGAGGACAGGGAGGCGCGGTGCCAGCCTGGCGCTGCCGTCCACCGCGGTGGACTCGGGCCTCGCCCCGGAAAGTGGCCTGAGAAGTTGCAAGCGTGTGGGGACGCCGCCCTCCCCCCAACAGAGACCCCTGACGTCAGGCAGGCGCAGGTGGGGTGGTGAAAGCCGGAGGGCGGGTGGGAGAGACCCCGCCAGCCTGGGAACCTGCTGGCTGTGGTCTCGGAGCCGGAGGGACGTCCACGTTCACAGCCCTGTCTGTGGTTTTAATCTTTGCAGAATGAACTTGGACTATCTGGTAATAAAATTAAGTGACAAACGGTTCCATGGTTTCTGTGTGCATTTTAAATGCAAACAGCAGGAGAAGGCTTGCAGGGCTCGTGGGCCTGGGCTGTGGTGCCCGCCCGGCAGGGCCTTTGAGGGGCTCTGGGCCGGGCCTGTGCCAGGGAGTGGGGGGCTAGAAGAGGAGCCCTCTGAGGGGCCGCGGGGAAAGGCAGAGTGTCGGGGCAGGGGTGTCAGCCAGAGGAAGAAGCAGCTGGTGCCAGGCTCAGGAAGCCAGGGGCTGCGCGCAGGAGGGTCGAGATGGCAGGGGAGGGGCGGGCACCGCCCTCGGGGGAAGCGGGTGGGGTGGGGTCCCCAGGGAAGAGGCGACGTTTGTCCACACGCAGCAGGGGGTGCCTGCTGCTTGCCTGGAGGCTGGGGGGCAGGATGGGAGCGGCTGGGAGAGGGGGCTTGAGGCTGGGGACAGCAGAGCCCTGGGGGAGGGAGGGCGTGGGTGGTGGTGGTCTGGGGAGAGGGTCAGGGGCGCGCGGGGTCCCCAGGGAAGAGGCGACGTTTGTCCACACGCAGCAGGGGGTGCCTGCTGCTTGCCTGGAGGCTGGGGGGCAGGATGGGAGCGGCTGGGAGAGGGGGCTTGAGGCTGGGGACAGCAGAGCCCTGGGGGAGGGAGGACGTGGGTGGTGGTGTTCTGGGTAGAGGGTCAGGGTCGCTCTGGGGCCCCCAGCAAACCCCTCCTCTGCTGCCGTGCTGGGCGGGGTTCAGGGCGGGCGAGGGGAGGAGGGGCCCCGCGAGTGGGAGGTGGAAGGCCTAGGAGCCCGGGGGACTGGAGGGTGGCTTGCGTGGGGGCCACGCCCTCGGACGTCGGGATTATCGACGGAGGACCCTGCGCGTCTGCTCCTGGCTTTGTCCAGAGGGTCCCGCGCGGGGTTCCCCGTGGCCACCCACCCACACCGAGTCGTTGGCGGGCCCGACCCCGTTTGTGCCCGGCGTTGGTGCCACCAGATTGTCTTGAGTGGGCATCCGCTGGGTGGGGCAGGGAGGGGGACAAGGCACAGACGCGGCTCCTGGGGAGTCAGGTCCCGTGGCGCTCGCAGCCAGGTTTGCCCAGACTCCAGACGTGCTGCTTCTGGCACGTTCCTCGTGCAGCGATAACGCTGGTGACGCATCCCGGCCGAGGTCCTGGTGCTGAGAGGCCTTCAGGGTTCCCAGGGCGGGAGAGCGGGGGCAGGCGGGGCTGCATGGCAGCGGCTTCCACGCCGTGTGATGCCTCTCCTAAAGCGGTTCAAATAACGTAGGTTGAATGGTGGTGACAGGCATGTTCCTGACGTTGGCTTGTGCTTCTCGAGTCTTCCTTAAGGTTAAGAAATCTTAATTTTAAGATTCCGGGGAGAAAGTCTGTGATTACTTACTTGTATTGATGTTTCTGAATCCAAATGTTTCTTCTGGTGCCACAGAGGCTGCTGGGGCCTCTGTGTAGGGCCTTGTAGGGCCTTGTAGGGGGCCTCCTGCTGGGCCTGGAGCCTTGTCCCTCATGTCCCCCTGGCCCTGCCCACTGAAGAGGAGGTCCTGGGACCTTCTCTCCAGAGGGAAACTGAGGCCTGGAGATGGGGAGCCTCCCCACAGCCAGCGCTGGGCTCTCGGGAACCCAGAGCTTCTGGCTGCCCCGTGACCCCCACTTACACCTTGACCTCGCCCTCAATTCGGGTCAGCACCAGGCGAGCCACAGCCCAGGGCTCGGGTGCCCCGGGAGGAACGGGCCCCAGGACGCTGCCCCCCGCCAGCGCCCTCCTCCTGCCTCGGCACCTGGCTTTTAGCACAGCGGTAGTTACTCCCAAGTCAGCGTCTCTCCTGGGTGGGGAGCAGAGTCTAATCACTAGCGACGTTTCATTAGAGAAGCAGGCGCAGGTCGGCCCTCTGGCTGCAGGGCTCCTGCGGGGACGAGCGGGCCAGCCCTCCCTCTACCTCCCCGATGTGCCCTCGTCCTCGTCGCCGTCCCCTGGCAGGGCCCACCTCCAGCTCCGTCTTATTCAGCCAGCCCTTTCTGGCCTAATCTGTGGCCGGCCCGAGTCACCCCACCAGAGGGAGAGGAGACCCCTCCACACGGGTAGCTGTGTCCAGTAGGGCAGGAACAACTGTCCCGTAAGCCCAGGCCGGGCTCGCCGGGGGCCCACCGGAGGAGGGGGCAGCGGGACGGTGGCAGGTGTGAGCGACAGGGGCATCAGCTCCGTGCCAGCTGAACTCACACCCCAAGGGCAGACGGGCCCCTCCTGGCTCTGCATCTGCACGGGTGGGGTCCTGGAGGCGTGAGGCTGGGTGGCAGCCCGCAGGGCGGTTTGCACTGGCCCCCGGTGACTGCAGAGCAGGCTGTGGACGCCGTCCAGCTGAGGCCCAGGAGGAGGAGAGGGTGCCGTGGTCGTCTGCTAGGGTCCCTACCGCAGGCTGCTCGTAACAGAAAGCCCGAGCCCTCGTGGCCGATTGGGTGTAAACGGGGGAGGGTCGTCCCTTGCGCGGCGAGGACCAGGGAGCAGGCAGTCCAGCTCTTCAGGGTGCCGTCAGCAGCCCGGGCTCCGCCGTCTCTCCTCACCTTTGTGCTGAAACAACTGCCAGCGCCCCAGCCATCACGTCACATTCCGGCCAGGGAAAGGGGGAGGGGCAGAGGGCAAACAGCAAGAGGGACGGGGAAACCTGCCCTGCTCCCACTCTAAGTCCTCCTCAGAGGCCCACCCAGGGACGTCCAGTCCCAGCTCACTGGCCGGGGCTGGGTTACGTCCCCTCCCCAGGTTCCAGGGAGGCTGGGGAGGCAGGGACAGCCTCTGCCGTGGAGAGCGGGCCTCCTGCCCTCTGGCCCTTGGGGAGGCCGCCGGTCCCCGCCCGCGGGCCCCCGCCTTTGGCCTCAGCGCCAAACCCTGCAGCCTCCCTGGGGGATTTGTCCCCAGCGTCCGGGAGGGAAGTGGCCCATCCCAGGGGCGGTGACGGCCAGGCACGGGGCTGCACGGGGGCACTTGTGCGGGAGTGCCCGTCCCACAGCCCAGGCCGGACAAGGCAAGGTGCCCGTGGTGTCCCCTCCAGGCCCGGGAGGGGTCCTCAGGGCGGAGGTGGCGTCCCACCAAGAAGCAGCTCTCGGGAGGGGGCCGTCCCAGGGCTGTGGCCCAGGCTGCTCTGGGGGCACGTGGCGGGTTGGGGGCCGGGCCAGCCCCTGCGCGTCCCACACCCACCCGGAGGCCTCGGGGAAGCGGGGCCGTCCACATCGGAGTCCTCCACGCCGTCCGGGCACGTCTTCCTGTTGGGCAGGTGGCTGGTGCCTCTCTCTGGACATCAAGGAGCAGCCTGCGTCCCCTCGCCAGGCCCTTGTTGCCAGGGTGTCTGTGAGCTGCCCGAAGGCCCAGCAGGGGCAGCAGGTGCTTTTCTTTATACCTGTGCTGAGCGCGTGGAAGCAGCTGGGGGAAGTGGTCAGCAGGGCGGCGGCTGTCAGCTGGGCGGGCAGGAGGGCTCCCCGATAGGAGCCTGACCCCTGGACCAGGTGAAGGTCAGATGTCCAAGGGCGAGATGCTCGGGGATGAGAAGGCGGCGGAGGGTGTGCTTTGAGCCCCCGCCCTGCAGAGCTGTGATGGGTCCTGGTGCGGCGAGGGTGCGGGACGCCTGGCGGGAGTGGGGAGACCCCAAGCGCCGGGGCTGGGCGAGGGCCCCCTGTCGTGGGCGGGCCCAGCCCTGGGAGTAGGCGGGGTCCCCATTTTCCGGAAAAGAGCAGGGGGGTGACGGGGGGCTCTTGGGGGGTGATGGAGGCGCTGGGGGGCTGCTCAGGGGGCCCCGCTTAGGGGGCTGCTCTGCTACAGGGCTCCTGATTTTAGACGTCGCGTGCTGCTCGGCCAGAGGCAACCGGAGGACGCTGCAGGCCAGATGGGCAGCTGGGCCCCGCGGGCCCCCAGCCCTGTTTGGACGAGGTCCCGACGGGCGGCTGATGTAGGCGGGGAGCGTGAGGCAATAACCGCTGTGACCCTTGGCTGTTCCTGCTCCGGGGCCACGCGCCCCAAGCTCCCCGCGCAGTTTTGCACTGAGAGGTGAGTTCAGGTTTGGACACCGGGCAGGTCTGGGACATTCTGGTGGGGGCCTGCAGACACCCCTGCTGCTGCTGGCTGGGGCCACGTCCTGGGGAAGAGCCGGGCACTGCCCTGTCCTTGCCCAGCCCCACTTGGCAGCCTGGCTGTCTTCCCAAAGGCCCTGTCCCAACCCCAGCCCGTGGCCCAGGCCTCTGCTCACCCACAGGCCCTCTGGGCGCTGGTCACAGCGACGGTGCTATTGGGCTTTCCTGCCCGGCCACAGGAGCGTCTGCCGGCTGGGCTGGCCTCCCGAGCCCCTGCGAGGCCACCTCTTCCGCGGAGACTGCCCGCTGCCCCCCGGGCGGACCTGTCCTCCTTCCCTCTCATGGCCGGCCTCCTCCTGTCCCCTGGGTGGGCTCTGGGGCCCCTTTCCCAGAGCCAGGTCAGAGGTCCTTTCGGGGCCCACCTGCCCCTGGCCCCAGGCTCTTCCCGGAGAAGATGAGAGACCTGACCCAGCGGATTCCTGCCCACCCCTCAGCTCTCCCTGCTCTGGGGCCGCACGTCTGAGTGTCATTAACTGTCATCCCTCGGGGTTCCCACCTCCCGGGTCCCATGAATGTCCTGTTTCCTCTGTGGTTTGCCGGAGTCTCGTCACTGGGTTCTGAAGTCACTTGGGACACCTCGCTCTGACTGCTGTCAGCTGGATACACAGCCAGCTTCACCTGCTTCCTTTGATTTTTAGGGGCTGCTTCTTAAATATTTAATTTTGTTTCATAATATGTGAACTTAAGCTACATTGTAAGGGTCAAGTCTGCAATATAAAATTTAATCCTCTTTTCTTTAACAGTGCTTGACATTTGGGGGGGTGGTTTGCTCCTCTTCTGGTGGAGAACGTGTTTAAAAGCAGGCACCTGTGTTGCATCTACAGCAGATGATTGAGTTTGTCCGTAAAGACTGGGGGCCACACTCACACTGGACAGGACGGCTGGGGCCAGGGGCTGGGCGTCCCGGCTGTCACTCAGGCCCTGGGTCCTCGGTCTGTGTACATGGGAAGAAATAAGCCCACAAGTGGATGCAGACTTGGATGAGTGATGCCGTCTGGACACCCTGCCACGTCCGGTGCCATGTCCCCACCCTCCTGGTGCCTGGGGGCCCCACGCTCAGGACAGGACAGCCTCATCCCCTTACAGCAGCCCAGTGGGAGTCCTGGAGCCCTGGGCCGTGCAGCCCGAATCCCGAACAAGAACGACTGGGGTTATTATTACGACTGGGATTAAACGAAGGAGAACAGGGAAGAAAGGCAGCACCCTGGAAAGGGCAGCTCCCGTGGGGCTAGGCTGGCAGCCCCCACCCCGACTCCTGCACCCAGAGACCACCGGCTCCGACGGGGTGGGGCGTCAGGCCCTGTGATGCCGACCTGCCAGCCATGGGGTGAATGTGTGAGTGTGAGCGTGTGTGCGTGCGTGCCTGCGTGTACGCGTGTGCTCGTGCCTGCGTGTGTGCGTGCGTGCCTGCGTGTACGCGTGTGCTCGTGCCTGCGTGTGTGCGTGCGTGCCTGCGTGTACGCGTGTGCTCGTGCCTGCGTGTGTGCGTGCATACGTACGTTGTGTGCATGCGAGCGTGCTTTGGGGAGCAAAGTCTGCAGGTACAAGGCAGGTGTTTGCTCTCCAGCACGGCCCTCTCAGAATAGGAAGGACACCTGTGGTTCCTGACCCTCGAGCACTTCTCCTGAGGGGAGGTGCTGGGTTTTCTTGAATTCCTTCCTGGCTCCTGTTCAGAGTCCTGTGTTTCGTGATTACTTTTCCTGCTGCGGGGGCAGATGGTGCGATTAATTTTCCACGTGCTGCACGGCTTTGCATTCCTGGGGTCACAGCCTGACTCGGGGGTACCTGGCCGTGCTGTGTCCACTCTGCTTACAAATGAGGGACCTGCGGCTTTTCCCGGAGACTTTCCTTCTGCTCCCCAGGAAGGTCCCCGGTGTCCATGAGCTTCCTCCTGCTGGAGGGGGGAGGGGGTGTTTCCAACCCCAAGGCTGGACCCCACCCTGCTCCCGCGCCCCCCGCCAGAGGGAGGAGGCCGGGCCCCAGGCCCCTTCTGCTGCAGGACCCCCTGGCGTCCCAGGCGAGGCTTTGTCCTGGTCCTCGTCCCGTCCAGCCCCCACCCTGAACTCCTCCTGGGGTGGGATCGCGCACAGGACACATGGGCTCCAGCAGGACTGCACCCTGGCCTGCCCCTCAGGTGTCCTGTTGTCCGGCTGGTGTCCTTGTCCCAACATCCCAGAAGGAGCAGATAGCTGGGCCGGGACCTCCGCCTGCTCTGGGGTCCCCTGAGGTCCCTGACCAGACGGGCCCTCCCCTCCTGCCTGGCCTCTGGAGCCTGCTGGTGTCTCCTTGTCATCATGTGACAAAACCTGCTTCGCAAGGAATGTTTCCACGTCCTGTGCAAAGCAGGCGCTGGTGCCCCGCCCCCACTGGGACAGACATTACTAATCAATCACCACCTCCTCCCAGCACGATGGGGCCTCAAACCCTGCCTCCGCGGACCATCCAGAAGCAGCTCCTAGTGACCGGGGTGCAGATAAGGTTGCCCGCCCCCTTCCTGTCCTTGTCTCTGTGGTGCAGACCCCCGTGGCCAGTCCCAAGGCCAAGCACAGAGCCTGGTCCTCCCCCGGCTTGCTGTGGGCCTGCGCGCTTTGCTTCTCTGGGGTTGGGCACGGCCCCCAGCCTGATCTGGACACAACAGTGAGTGCACGTGACACGCACCACTTTGGGGGCAGCTTCCAGAGTCAGGGCCCCATGCACCCCATGCGCCGGGCCGCGTGGTGACCAGCAGTGCTGCAGACGGTGGCCTGTCCCCCAGCCTGGTCCTGCATGAGGACAGCATGGAGCAGAGCCCCGCTGACTCAGGTGGACTTGCTGTGCCAGCAAGAGATGAACCGTGATTGTGGAGCAGCTGACTTTTGAGAGTGTTTGTCACAGCAGCAGAACCGGCGCCTTGTGACTGATACGCCTCCTTCCTGTCTCCCCACCCCCACCCCCGGGAGACCGAGGAGTGGAAACAAGTCGCCCTGTCTGTGCTGAGGTCAGGGCAGGCTGCCATCAGCAAGTCGGCCAGAAAGACCGAGAAATAAGAATTTTCTGGAGGAAAGAAACAGCAAATCAGATGTGCTTCCAGGGAATAACAACAAAAGAAGAAGAGTCTCCCGTGGTGGTTTTCACACCGACATGGTACCAGCTGTTCCTTTTCGTTTCCCCTCTGGAGCTGCCTGGGACGTGGGACACTCAATAAACTCTGCTGGACACGTGACGAGTTCTCCGACACACGCAGTGGAGCTGAAATTAGCCTCTAAGTCACAGTGAGGTGAGTGTAACAACCTGGAAAAGAAGCACATGCTCTCCAGAGTGACTCGGGCCCCAGAGGAAGCCATGTGGCCCGACGGGAGGCCTGGAAAAGCCTAGCGCAGAAGACGCTCCCCGGTGCAGCTTCTAGAAAGCGGTCAGAAATGCACTCGGTGGAGAACTTTCCACTGTGTTTTCATTATACACAAGAGAGAATAAAAAAATACATGAACTAAGCATTCAATTCCAGACTGTGGAGAAGAAAAATAAGACAAAGCCCGAAGCCCAAGAAAGCAGCAGGAATATGTGAAGAAAGAGAGAAGAAGTGCTGGTTTGGCAAACAGAGAAACAATAGAATCAATAAGCCTTAAATGTCCCCTGGGTGTGGCTTGTGGAGGCGTCTGGATGACCTGGGGGGTCCCCCTCAGGGCGGCTGTCAGGAAAGTGGCTCCCCCCTCGCTCCCCCTGGGACCCCTGCGTCGGCCGGGAGCTCTCTGCGCTGCTCTCCCACATGCTGGGGTCGGGGGGCAGACAGTGGGGTGCGGGTTCTTGGCTTGTCGTGCCCTTTCTGTGAAGGAGAAATATTCGACCAAGGCTCAGGGAGCCGGGCTCCCAGGATGGAGCAGGGGTCACGGGCCCTGGTGGCCCCAAAGGGGTCGGTCGTTTCCCACGGCCAAGTGATCCCCCAGCGCTTTGGGAAGAGAGCCAGAGCCCCCGATGTCCGGGTGTCTGGAGGCCTGAGGAGCCACAGCGGGGCCTGAGGGCCGGGAAGGGCCACTTGCACCTTGTCCAGGGCCCGCTGGGCCGGGGGCCCTGAGCCCAGGGCTGGTGCCCAAGAGGTCCCGCCATAGCCACGCCAGGGCGAGTCCGGGCCCCCCTTCCCCACCCTGTCCAGGACAACCGACCACAGACGTCAGGTGTCCATGGCAACACAGCAGCCCCCAAACAGAGGGCCCCAGCCCTGAAGGAAACCAGGCACCACTCTCCTCCCCCGCGACCCCCAGAACCGAGCTCGCTGGCTGATCCCCCACCCCCCTCCAGAGAAAGCAGGGGTCTCTCTGGGGCTCTGGAGAGTCGTGGCAAGACACCTTGGCCGAGGGACGCCGCGTGCCTGCTGTGGCCCCTCTCACACCGCTGCCCTTTGCTTCCGCCTGGCTCCCGGGCTGCGAGAGCAGAAAGACACGCAGCCGCTCGGGGCCAAGGGAAAGTTGTTTGGACGAAACTACAACAAGACCGTCGTATATTAAAGGCAGCTGTAAAACAGGGCTTAGCCTTGTAATAATATTTTGGTTTTGTTTGCCCTATGCGCATCCTGAAAAATGTGGCCCCAGCCCGGGGGTGGTCACACTCCGAGCCCCCGCGAGCACTTGGGCTGCCGTTGAAGAGCCCGCGGCCCCCAAGTCCAAAGGCCACTGCAGCGCCCCCGCTCTCCGCGGCTGAACGGGGATGAACTACCGTCGGCGTTTTCCACAGCCAGTCCCTGGAACCGCGGCCGATGGGTGTTAACACAAGCGGCATCAGGGCATTGTCCACCCTCAGTGGCGGCCAGCTCTGGGCCGCGTGTCGTCCACACGCTGTCTCCCGGGATCCTGCCAACCCCACGACGTAGGTGCCACTGCGTGACGGGCGAGGGCGCCGAGGCTCGGGGAGGCTGGGGCTCCTCTTGCACCGACTGGAGCCTGAGGCCCGGGCACCAGCTCACCAGAGCCCGCTGGCATGGCCCGGCAGCACGGAGTCCTCGGGACTGACAGCCAGCAGCCCTGTCCGCGCCCGGGGCCCGGGAGGCCGCGCGGCCCCCGCACGACGGCAGGAGACGGGCAGCCCCGGGCAGGCGCACCGTGAGGCCGCAGCCAACGTCTCTCCCGGAAACGGACCCTTCGGCTTCCAACCTTCGGGCGGTGCAGCCCGAGGGTGCAGCCAGAAACCGCGGAGGCCCGGCGAGCTGGCCGAGGGAAGCCACTGCATCTGGGGTAATTTGTGAGGCAGGGACAGGTAACTCATACACCGGGGTTCTGCTTGGGCGGTCAGATCCCCCACCCCGTCCCACCACAGCCCGCGCTCGAGCCCAGGCAGCAGAGGCTGACCTGCCCCTCCCCCGAGCCTGCTGCCCTGCCAGGCCGCGTCCGACAGTTCGCACAGGACCCTGCTCCTGTCAGCCCCAAGCCCTCTGGCCCTGGCTAGCCCCCTCCCATCTCCTCCTAACTGCCACAAGCCCACTGAGGGGCCCAGCCTGTTCAGGGCATCATCCTCACGCGTGACCTTAGGCCCCTGTGCTGGCTGATGTCCCCTGGGACTTCATCCTGCCCTCAAGCACCATGCTCCACCCCCCCCCGGCCCTTTCCAGCGCCTCTCCTGGGACCCAAGGAAGTTTTCCTGGATCCCAGCCCTGCCCGGAGGGTCCAGAATCCAGGCAGGCTCTGCACACCCCTCCCCTCCTGCCCTCCCGACCCCCAAACCTGTCCCACCTGTGTGGGTGGGACAGGTGGGGGATGGCACAGGTGGGGCATGGGACAGGTGGGGGGACGGGACAGGTGGGGGTGGGAGAGGTGGGGGGACGGGACAGGTGGGGGGTGGGACAGGTGTGGGGATGGGACAGGTGGGGGGTGGGACAGGTGTGGGGACGGGACAGGTGTGGGGACGGGACAGGTGGGGGGTGGGACAGGTGTGGGGACGGGACAGGTGTGGGGATGGGACAGGTGTGAGGGATACGACAGGTTTGGGGGTCGGGAGGGCAAGAGGGGAGGGGTGTGCAGAGCCTGCCTGGATTCTGGACCCTCCGGGCAGGGCTGGGATCCAGGAAAACTTCCTTGGGTCCCAGGAGAGGCGCTGGAAAGGGCAGTGGGGGGGGTGGAGCACCCACACCTGTCCCACCCCCCACCTGTCCCATCCCCACACCTGTCCCACCCCCCACCTGTCCCGTCCCCCCACCTCTCCCACCCCCACCTGTCCCGTCCCCCCACCTGTCCCATGCCCCACCTGTGCCATCCCCCACCTGTCCCACCCACACAGGTGGGACAGGTTTGGGGGTCGGGAGGGCAGGAGGGGAGGGGTGTGCAGAGCCTGCCTGGATTCTGGACCCTCCGGGCAGGGCTGGGATCCAGGAAAACTTCCTTGGGTCCCAGGAGAGGCGCTGGAAAGGGCAGTGGGGGGGGTGGAGCATGGTGCTTGAGGGCAGGATGAAGTCCCAGGGGACATCAGCCAGCACAGGGGCCTAAGGTCACACGTGAGGATGATGCCCTGAACAGGCTGGGCCCCTTAGTGGGCTTGTGGAAGAAAGGAGGAGATGGGAGGGGGCTAGCCAGGGGCCAGAGGACAGGTGGGACACCTGTCCCACCACACCTGTCCCGACCCCACCCCTGTCTCATCCCACATCTGTCCCATCCCCACACCTGTCCCAACTCCACAACTGTCCCATCCCCCACCTGTCCCGTCCCCCTACTGTCCCATCCCCCACCTGTCCCGTCCCCCACCTGTCCCACCCCCACCTGTCCCATCCCCCACCTTTCCCGTCCCCACACCTGTCCCCTGCCCCCACCTGTCCCATCCCCCACCCGTCCCCTCCCCACACGTATCCCCTCCCA
>NC_041221.1:14401899-14423961 GCF_002837175.3 Physeter macrocephalus | reverse complement strand
TCCCATGCCCCACCTGTCCCGTCCCCACACGTATCCCATCCCACACCTGTCCTGTTCCCACACCTGTCCCGTCCCCACACCTGTCCTGTCCCCACCTGTCCGTCCCCACACCTGTCCCGTCCCCCCACCTGTCCCGTCCCTCACACCTGTTCCATCCCTCACTCTGTTCCATCCCCACACCTGTCCTGTCCCCCACACGTGTCCCATCCTTCACACCTATCCCAGCCCCTGTGAGTGTGTCAAATACCCACCCCTGGCAGCTACTACTTAGGTTACAAAACCCAGTCATCTGCCTCCACAGGACGCCAACGGGCGACAGGACCCGAGGTGCAGTGGAGTGTAGCGTGCAGCCCCTGTTGGCCATGTCCTTTGAAGAGGTGTGAGGCGGCGTGTTGCCATGAGGCCCGAGCACTGGACTCTGCCCCCTGCCATGCCTCCGGAGGACCCCGGGGCTGGGACGCGGTTTCCCAGCCTCAGACGAAGAGTCTTGGGGGTCCTGAGGCACCGTCTGGTGGGAGCCTTGGCCAGCCAGTGACTGGCCCAGGGGAGACCCGGCCCTCCCTAAGTGTCCCTGTCTGCCCGAGCGCAGGGGCCTGGACTTGGCACGTGTCCCCAAGCCTGCGGGCTTTGGGGTGTGAAGGCTCAGGGCATCTGGGGAGAGGAAGGCGATGACTGGGGGCAGCCTTCAGTCACGGGAGGCTGGGTGATGGAGGAGGTGTTTTGTCAGTAATTCTGCATTCCTGCATGTTGTAAACAGAATTCCCACTTGACTTTTGTTTATGAGACTTTATTAATGATTTACATTTCTGCTCAATTATTTATTAGGTGTTAAGCCGATATTCCTACAACTGCACCCTGGTGCTGAGACTGGGGCCTCCATGTGTGTGCCTGTGTGCACACGTGCATATGTTTATTTGTATGTGTGTGTGTCCAAACATGGGTGCCTGGTGTGTTCACGTGTGTGTGGGCTCACGTGTGCACCTTGCGTGTGTGCATGTGTATGCCTGTGTGCCTGTGCATGTGCTGGTTCTTGAACTTGAACTCCTGGACCCAGGCGTCCATTTGCCTGAGGGGTGATGGCCTGCAGAGGAAGACTCTGCAGCCAGTTGATGCCCGAGAAGCCACGCCGTTATTTGCTCTGAGGGGGGATCCCCCAAGTTCTACCATCTCCCCATTTAGAGCCTGGTCCCAGCCTGGAGGGCAGAGCGTGGCGGCCCCTCCCTCAGCCTCATGGTGGGCCATGGGCACCACAGCCTCTGACTGGCAGGCCCGGACAGAGCCTGTTTAATCAGATGGTGTTTCCAGGAACCAGATAACAAACACACTTTCTGGAAGCAGCAGGAATAGCCCATCTCCCGGGAGAGGAAGGAAAACAAGAACCTGCTGGTGGCCACACCTGGGACGGCGGCCAGGGCCTGGGCTTGCCAGCTGGCACATGGGAGGCAGCTCTGCATGTGCAAAGGCCCTGCACACGGCAGCCTGCAGACTTGGGGCTGCTGTCTGGGCGCCGGGGGCGCAACCCCACAGCCAGGCCCAGAGCAGCAGGGATGGGGGCTCTGCCAGCCCATCCCCTGGGACGAGAGGCAGGAAGAGCAGGGACCCGTGAGGACAAGTTGGGAAGAGAGGGCTTCACAGGCGCTGCTTCCGTGACCTGGGGCCTCCTGGGCGGGGCCGGGGCCGCTCAAGCACGGGGGCCTGGAGGCTCTGGTGGGGACGGAGCTCCCCCTGCCAAGAGGCCGCGGCCTCTGCCTCAGGTACCTACCTGCTCCCCAGACCGGCTCATTAGAGGTGCCTCCGTCTCCATCATCCCCCCAGGCCCCGATGCAGGCTGAGGGGCCTCGCCCTCAGAGGTGGGTCTGTGGCCTCCTCCCTGGACCCCGCCCTGCAGGGAGGAGGGCGGGTGCAGGCAGCAGGGGGTCCTGGCCTCAGCCCTGTAGGACTCACGTAGGACATTCTTCAGAAAACCAGTTTTCCTTCTAAACCTCAGTCCTGCTGCGGAGCCAAGAGGAGGCCCGTGCCCACGCAACGCTCTCTGCTTATTGGAATTGGATCTTTTCCCATTGTGCATGTGAGCCACCGGTCTGACAGACCGCCCCCCGTCCAGCTCCAGCCCATCTGCTGAGGCCGCAGCCCTCGGCAGGTTGAAGCAGCTGAGGGGAGGGCGCCCGCGTGGGGACTCGCGTGGCACCGTCGGCTCCGCCCACCACACAGAGATGGGGAGGGGTGAGCGAGGGGCCGGGCGGGCCTGCAAACCTGGAGGTGCTCTGCACACACTGAGCTCCCAGGGCCAGGTCTCCGAGAGGGTCTCCTGGCAGGGGAGGGCGTGAGCGAGGGGCTGCCGTGCCTGGGGGCGGGTGATCACTGGGCGTGGGCCGGCTCCCTGGCTCTCTGCCGAGTCCGCACTCACTCACGGGGAAGGAGGGGATTTCAGGCCCCTGGAGGCTGTCCAAGGCCGCGGCTCCCGGCTGCGTGCAGGCTGCCCCAGCCCTGAGCTCTAGATTCCTCAGGGGGTGGGGACAGACATCCAGATCTTAGGCGCTCTTCCCGGGTGATTCTCACGTGCGTGTGGCGTGAGACCCCCTGGCTGGGGTGCAGGGGAGGGAAAGCCGCCCACCCAGTGGTGCTACCGGAGAGGCTGGACCGTGGGCTCCAGGGGTGTGGGGCGAGGCCAGGAGCCGCTGGGCTGTCGGAGGCCGAGGTTCACAGCCTCCAGTGCAGAGGGGCTGGCGGTGAGTCCTCTCCGTCGGCCCCTCTGAGACCCGGCAAGGAGCTCAGGAGCTCGCGCGGTGAGGGCATCGTCACAGGCTTGGCGCTGGCCCCTGCAGCAGAAACGCCTTTGCTTCTTCGCCTGCGTTTCCAGCTTTGCCGGCAGCCGAGGATGAGGTGCTGCTAGCTGTGCATCTCGCCTCCGAGCGGGAAGCTGGGGCATCCTCCCTGTGCACCGGCCTCCCCGCCCGGAATCATCTGCTCGAGGGACGTGCCGTGAGCCCTGGGTGAGCGGTGTGGCCTCAAACAGACAAAAGCCCTGCGGGGCTGGCCCTGCGGCCCCTGGCTCAGCAGCTGTGTCTGGAGGGCGTGGGGAGATGCCCCGGGACACGCCAGAGCCCCTCATTCCCTGCCCGGGGCGGGGACACCAGGGAATTGCAGCCGTGGCTCTGCCGGCCTCTGCCAGCCTTGGGCACCTCCCTCCCCGTGCCCCGAACCCACGGCCCCCGCTGGGGCCTGCAGGGGCGGGGCTGAGGCCAGCCAAGCCCTAGAAGCTGGGGAGGGGGGCGGCCAAGGCAGCAGAAGCCCCGGCTCTGGGTGCACAGCAGGACCCTGGCCTCTCCTGGCTGCCGGAAGCCCCCAGCATCCGGGCGCTCTGGGTGCTGCCGGCGCATCAGAAGGAAGGGCAGCTCCTGGTGCCGGTATAGGCCCCGCTCCCCTGCAGCCCCCACAGGTGGGGCTACGTCTGCCTCCTGGCTCCCTGGGCGGGGCCCCCCACCCCACGCTCCCATGCTCTTGGGACAGCTCCCCCGGCTCCCGGGCCCACGTTCTAGGGCCACCTCACTCCTCCCCTGCACACATCCCGTGGGCAGGAGTTTTCCTGTGAATCTGGACGTTTCCAGAAAGAACGGTTGTGTGGCTCCCTTAGCTGGCTTAGCTGTCAGTGCATCTTCACTCTGGTCTGTTCCGGAGGATTCCAGAAGAGGCAGCTGCCCCGGACCCACCCCCCCGGGGGTCTGCAGACAGGACCCTTCCCCCGGGGGGCCACCCTGCCTTGTTCTTGGGCCGGCAGTGGGGCTGCCCAGCTGCAGAGGCTGAACCCACCTCTCAGCCCCACGTGTGCCCGAGGGTCGGCTGGCCTGGCAGAGTCCGTGTCTGCCCGATGGGTCCGCCACCTGCGTCCCAACACCTTGAACGGAGGCCAGGCCCCTGGGCAGTTCCCACACAGCTGCTCTGAGGTCGACGGCCCTGCTGCCCCGAAGCCAGGGCTGTGAGCTCCAGAGACCTGGCTGGACTGGCACCGGGCTCTCCCCTACTACAGCCTCCCGTGGGCAGGGCCGGCGCATGAGAGGTGTCCCTCTGGGCAGCGGTGGCAGCTGTGGGAGACACCTGGCCTCCCTCACGCACACCTTCCCCTGTCCCCCAGGCGGAGCCGCCCTGCACAGGCCAGCAGGCTGGCGGTGGTGCAGGGACTCGCTGACCCAGGGCTGGGCCTGACCTGGTCCCGAGGCTCTGGGATGTGGGGCTGCCAGCCGAACTGCTGCCCCACTAAGTGCTGCTCAGCTTCCCCGGGGTGGGAGCCGTAGGGGCGGATGGGGTTCAGGAGGGCTGAGCTCACCCCACAGGCGATGTCCCCCCTCGGCCTCAGTTTCCCTGATCTGCCAGGGCTGGACCACACAGCCCTGAAGCCTCCCCGGCGCCCTCCCCCTCACCCCCGGCTACGATGTTCCCGAGGGCCCTGTGGTCCCCACGCCGTCACTGACACCACGGTGAGGGGCCTGGTGAGGTGACAGCCACCTCCTCTCCCCCTGCCGGGTAGGGGCACCCCTGGAACGGGGCGAGTGGCTGGTGAGCCGTTTTGTACCGAGTCAGGTGCATCTCGGAGACGGCGTTTGCTTTGCCCAAGACAGAACGAGGGAGCGACTAGACCGTGGCTGGGGCAGCAGCTGAGGGCGCGGGGGCCGCATAGCGGGGGCCGGGGTCCGCGGCCCCCCACCCCTCCCCGCCCCGCAGAAACCCCAAATGGCTAAATGGTGCGAGAAACAGCAACTCAGGGGGTCCTTCGTGTTGATTATGATGAAAATCAGGTCCCTTGGCTCCTTTTGTCTCTTGCTGCTTAGGGTTCAAGGCTGTGTGTATTAGTCAGCTCAGGCAGCTTAAACAACTGAGATATTTTCTCCCAATCCTGGAGGCTGGAGGTCCGAGGCCCAGGGGTCTCAGGGCTGTCTCTCCCGAGGCCTCTCTCCTGGGCGTGCGGACGCCATCTCCTCCCCGTGTCCCCAGGTGGCTATCCCTCTGTGTGTGTCTGCGTCCTCATCTCCGCTTCTTCCAGGGACACCAGTTCCCATCGGAGTGGGTGCCACCCTAGTGACCTCACTTTAACCTCATTACCTCTTTAAGGCCCCGTTTCCAAATACAGTCCCATTCTGAGGCCCTGGGGGGTCAGGGCTTCAACATATGCTCTTGGGGACACAGCTCAGCCCATAATAGGGGCACTGGCAGCCTTGGGTTTGGGGTGCACTGGCTGCTCACCCACCCATCTGGCCGCTGGCATCTCTGGGCTCCAGGGGTGTTTGGGCGTCGCAGAGGCCGAGCATCTGATCTGAGGAGGGGCCGGGCTGTGGTGAGGGGGAGTCCCGACCGTGGGCCTGTCCTGGGCTGGGTCCACACGCCCCGCCCCTGTCGGTGCCCGCAGCCCTCCCCTCTGTCGGGAGAGCCATGTCCACTGTCGGGCAGCTCAGTGAGCCCAGCCCAGGCAAGGGAGGGTTCACACACAGCGGGGCGGGCTGAGCTCACCAGCCCAGGATGGAGCCCAGCGGAGGCTGGCCTGTCCCCGTGGTCCCCATGCTGTGGTGTCACCAGGCCCCCTCAGCCTGGGGCAGGGCCATGCGTCCTGTCACCTCCGCCCGTCCGTCCGCCGCCGGTCCTGCGCTCCTGCAGCTGCACTTCATGCTGTTGGGGTGACTCCCCACCTCTGACTGTCCCTCCTGCTTCTGTTTCCAGGCTCGGTGTTCGCTGCTCTCCACCGGGAGAAGGGGTGCCGTCCAGCCTGGAGCCGAGAGGAGCCGAGAGGCATCACCCAGTTTCAAAGCCCTTCCGCTCAGAAGGGAGCCGTCAGCAGGAGGCCGGATCCTGCCTGACTCACCCTCTATGCTGTTACTCTGATGCAACTTTACCCAAGGTCAGTATTAGGAGTTCTGGGTCGGTATCAGCTACTACATGAAAAAGGGGGCTCTTTGGCCAAAATTGTTTGGGGGATGCAGAGTTAGGCAAGGTTGAAAACAGGCCCTACAGCAGGACTTATCAGTGCCTTTAACGGGCTAATGTGAACCCTGACCCTCTGGGGATGGGGGCGTGCAGCAGGATTCTCAAACGAATTGGTGTTTTAATTTTCATGGAAATTCTCACAGGGTCAGTGTCTTAGGAACATGTTTTGAGAATGCTGCTTCAGAACAGCCAACAACAGAAAATATAGGGCAGAGATTTAAAAAAAACTAAACCTTAACTCTTCCTCACTTTCTTCTTATTGTTTAACATCTGAGAAGGACCTTCTCAGTCCATCCTCCCGCCTCACCTGCCTCTCTGCTGCAGACCAGGGGGGCCTCTGGGCAGGGACCCCTGCCGCCCAGGAAGAGACGGCGCCCTGGCGCACAGGTCCCGGGTTAGTTACCTCCTCGCTTCAACCGGATTCTCATCAGGCTGGTTTCTTAGTCCCTGAGGACGCCCTCGTTGTTCCCTTGACTTCAAGGACCCCAAATGCTCTTTTCTTTTAAATTGTTACAAATACAGGCTTGTCGGATTTTAACCAGTTTCCTTACACGTTGGAGTGTGGGCGTGAGGGTGCTGCAGCATCCAGCCGCTTTCTCCTGCGTGATCCAGGCGGGTGATGGGAGCTCGTGCGCCCCAGCTGCACGGCAGAGACCCCGTCTCCTCGACCCTCACCGTGCGTGGCTTTCTGATTCTGTCTTCGCATCCTGGGGTTTCCCGACACCCACTGACGCAGTAACCGCGGGGGTCCCTGCAGGCTGGTGGACCGGGAGGGTCTCTGCGTTGCCGGCCGGTGCCAGCTTCAAGGCTCGGCCGTGCCGAGGCAGCTGATGAGAGGCAATGCTGACCTCGGCCCCGGGGGAAGCCCTCTGACAGGCGCCACTGTTCTTGCCCCCCCGGTGGGGGGCTTGTCTCCATTTGCCGTTGAAGCTGGGGACAGTGAGAGGTAAAGGGCGGGCAGAGAGGGCAGCCCCGTTGCTCCGGTCGCTCCACGCTGACCTCACTTTCAAGGCGCCCCACCGTGCGGGTGGCGGGGTGAGGCCAGGACAGTGGTCGGCGGAGGGGGACCCCGGGGCGAACGGCGATGCCCTGTCTCCTGGCCTGTGGCCCTTGCGCCCAGCAGGAGCCTGGAGGTGGCGGGTCTGAGCCTGGCGCTGTGCTGGCCGGGGGGTGCCGTGGGGAGCTTTTCGGGTGACCGAACAAACGTAACCAAGAAGCAGCAGCATCCGGTGAGCTCTGAGCCGCGTTCCTGCAAAGCTGCAGCTAAATTGCATGTGGATAAGTTGATTTCCCACCGCCTTGTTGGGATTTCGGCAATGCTCTCTCTCTCTCTTTCTCGTCCACGGTCACACTTGGCAGTGGGCCCCGTGAACGGCAGGTACCACGTGTGACACCCAGAGAAGGTCGTCATAGAGGACTTCCATGCAGGAGGGAGGGTTGGGTTGGGCGTGCAGCCCTGGGGCCCGGGTTCCAGTTCTGGGCTGGCCCTGGCCACGTGGGCTCCTCCTGAGCCAGCCAGGCCCCTGCCGCTCAGCGGTCAGAAGCCTCCTTCGCGTGGGAAGTGACCACCGGCCGGGGGAGGAGGTGCGCGCTCCCTGAGACCCCACCTCCGCCCGCCAGGTGCCACCCAGCCTCGAACCCCACCTCTCTCCCGGGTCCGCCACGGCCCCCTGACCCTCCGGACCGTTCTCCAGCTGGTGGTCCAGCTCTTTCAAACTGAGCTGCTCTGATCCCAAGACCACGCCACCCCCAGCCCCGGCTCCCTGTACTCTGTCTGGTCCTGGTGGGCAGGGTCCAGAGCCCCTGCTGCGCTCGCCCCTCTGGGGGCAGCAGGGGGTCCCAGAGGTCTCAGCAGGGAGTGATTAGGGCTGTCACAGACACCCTGCGATCCCTCCTTCCAGGGCTGCATTTCCTGTCTGCTCTGGCGTGGCCACCAGCCTGCTTTGACCGGCGAGGGAAAGCGTGTCACCTCTGCGCGGAGGCTTTCAGGCCCTTGTGTGGCCCACCAGGCTCCTGCTCTGTCCGGCTCTGGCCCTGGAGAGACTCCCCAGCTGACCCGCACGGGCAGGGAGCGTGCGAGAGGGGAGCTGTTGTGAGATCTGGGGCCTGCTGGTGACGCAACGTGGCCCATCCCACTTCGACTCCAGGACACACGCAGGAGCTGGGGAGGTGGCCAGGCACGGCTCCCACCTGAGGGGACCGTGGCCCAGAGGCACCGGTGTTTTCAAAGCTGTACCGAAATGAAACCAGGGCTCCGTCACGGGCCTGAGGATCTTCGGGTGTACACGACCTGGACTTTCCCTCCTTCCTTCTTTCTCCAAAAGTTCTTGGCTAGAGGGTTGATTGTGTGAAATTTTTTCCAGGCAAGGGTAATTTCCAATTATTCTGTGATGTTTGCAAACTCTGCAAGAGCAAGCAGATCTCTGCTGTGATGTTTTCCAAGAAATCTAATCTCCCCAGGCAGCCCTAACTGCTTCCTTCAGTGCTGCAGGGGGAACAGGGGGCCCTCCGTCTGCCTGCTTACCCGGCACCAGTCCTGTGGGCAGTGCGGTAAGAGGGCGGCCGAGTGCAGCGTGGCCACAGCAGACGTCATGGGCCCTGGTTCTGGGAACGGGTACCCATCCTTCTCCGAGTTCTCTGTGGAAAGGCAGAGCCAAAAGCTCAGACACGGCCTCAGCACAGTCCACCTGTACGGTCGTGTCAAGGTGGCTGGTGGCCGACCCGCTGGACCGCCCCTTTTGGCCCGGCCCCTACCCCCGTGCCCCTCCAGGTGTCCCCACCTGGGCTCCGTGGCCACGTGACCCTCATCCAGGCTGATGCTCACGCCCCAGGACCCACCCCATCTACCTCAGCAGGTGCTGCCTCCCATGAGGTGACCGGCCTCCGGGTTTGTGCTCCTCCAAATATAAGACAGCATTTAGGCCCCACTGGCGTACAGCATCCGCAGTCAAGCTGATGGTGATTTTACAGTTTTCTCCGGGAAAAACTCCGTGGGTGTCAATTTCACGTTTATGCAAGTGAAGGGCTCATTCTGGCGATCTTCCCCAAATAAAGAGACTTCCTCTTCTGATACTATAATCCTGTTTCCAAAAAAAAATCCTAGAATATTAGGCATTGAGAGATACCCTTCAAGGTAGTATGAAAATCCACCATGAACCATTAGCCCACATCACATCCAGCAGTAAAACAGCCGCGGTGACCCCATCAAGGTCAGACACAAGACCAGGAGTTCTAGCGGTGCAATGAGAGAGCAAGAACAGACAGGTCATCACTGCAGGCCCGACCGTTGCTCCCTTCAGCTGCCCAAGAGAATTACCTGGAAAAACATAACATACAAAAGATCAGTGAGATGTCTCATCACAACAGTTTTGAGCATCTCTGTCTTTCCTGTAGAACAGAAGTAATCCATTTAGAAAATAGAAAAGCCTGTGTATGAGGCTAAAAAATGCCCCCCCAGAGATATATGCACTCTCTGGTTTCTGGAATCTGTGAACGTTACCTTATATGGCAAAACACGTGATTGAATTAAGGCTTTTAAAATAAAGGGGCTATCCTGGATTACCTGGGCAGTCCCTAAATGCCATCGCAAGCGTCCTTATATGAGAGAGGCAGGATTTGGTGACACATGGAGGAGAAGGCCGTGTGACGTCGGATGGAGAGGGATTCGGAGATGCTGCTCTTGAAGGTTGGAGGGGTGCGGCCACAAGCCCTGGAGTGCTGGCAGGTGCCAGAAGCTGAAAGAGGCAGGAAGGATCCTCCCCTGGAGCCTTGGAAGACGGTGTGGCCCCTTCCACACCCCGACTTTGGGCTTCTGGCCTCAAAACTGTGAGAGAACAAATTTCTGTGGTTTTAAGGCAGCAAGTTTGTCTGTTGCCGTGACCACAGGGACGTCCTGTGCTCATACATCCTGAGGTTTCTCCTGCTGGAAAGGCTTCTTAGTGACGGCTCGTGCCTAGGACACACGAAGGTTTTGACTTCGTTGGTTGTACTTCCCTGGGCTCACGTCATGGAATAGCAGACCAGGAGTGTGGGAGCAGACCTCTGCCCGGAGCGGCCCCCGTGCCTTTCCCAGGGCTCCCCTGTCTCCCTGGGCCGCAGGGACACTTCCAGGCTCCCCTGAGCGCTCTGTTGGGTGATGGGATGTTCCGCCCGCACCCCGCTCTTGGGAGCTCTGCTCAGGCCATCCCAGGAGGAGTAAAGGGAGGGAGGTCAGGGAGGGGCGCTCAGGGCCGGCCCCCCTTGTGCAGAGGAGGGCTCAGTGCTTCATCTCCCGACTTCCAGGGACTGGAAGAAGCAGGGTGACCACGTTGCGCCAGAAAGGCCCAAGGAGCCGCCACTGTTGTCGCACGTGCTGGGGGCTGCGGCCCCTCCCTCCCTGTCCCTCTGGGTCTCGGTTCAGCAGGTGTGCGTGAGGGGCCTGGTTTCCACGGCGGGCTGCCTTTGCAGGCGGAAGGGGAGTGTCCTGGTGACCGTGCCCTTCGAAGCTGCCCGGGTGTCTTTGTTCAAGGCTGTTCAGAAGCTCCCGGCGCGGCTGCCCCCACCCCTCCCTCTGTGCCCCCCTGCAGCCCCTCCAGCCAGAGGGGCCCTGTACCTGCCCAGGTGAACTGAGAGCCTGTGCTCACAGCTGCTTCGCAGGGACCAAAACCTGGACAGAACTCGGGTGTGTTCCGCAGGTGAGTGGATAAGCAGGTGGCGGCACGTCCACGCGGTGGGACCGTTCGCAGGATGGGAAGGGACACGCTGGTCTGCACACAACACAGACGAACCCGTCAGTGCGTTTTTCCAAGTGGAGGAAGCTGGAGCCAAGAGGCCACTTCCTGTCAGATCCCGTTTCTGTGACATCCCGTGGAGCGATGGGGGCTCACGTCTACTGGTTGGTCCTGTGACAGCCCAACCCCGAGTGAGCTGGAACCCGGAGCTGCAGACATTCCTGAGACCAGAGACCCCGTGACCACAGCTCGGAGCCCGAGTTCAACCCCTGGGCGCCGTCCACTCGTCCTGGGCTCGTGCACGAGCGGCCAGCCCTGCGGGCTCCGCACCTGGACTCACCGTCCCAGCTCCAGGCTCTTCTTTCTAGAAGCCATCTTTCTGAGTCAGCCTCTTAGGAGGGGAAGCCGGCACCAGCTCCGGGGCTTGGGGACCTCGTGATGCCCGATTCGGTAGCTCTGCCGGGCGACTGGCACCGGAGACGGCGGCGGGAAGCCCAGAGCGAGTGCGTCAGGGCCGGGACGCTCGGAGCCGGACGTGCGTCTAAGGTCATCCTGTCCACGTGGCCCGGCAGAGGGGACAAGACTTGCCAGGATGCAGCTGGCACGTGGCCGAGCCGGGCCCGGAACCCAGGCCTCCTGAGCTCCCACCCCTGCCCCACAGCTTCTGCAGAGGGGGAGGCCCCAGATCCAGCTGACAGCATGAGGGGGGCCCCCAGAGGTGGGGGCCTAGAGGGCTGGCCTCCTGCAGACGCCTCGGAAACCAGCAGCAGCCCGTGCAGGAGCTGGCAGTTCTGGCCGGTGCTGAGCTGCTCTGTACCCCAGACCTTGGTCTCTGGCTCCGAGCTTGACAGGCAGATCAGCGAGTCCCGGGGGGTGTCAGCAAGGCCGGCCCGGAAGGTGGTGCACCTGGGGACCTGGGAGATGTTGGAACAAGAGCAGGAGGCGTGTCTGTCCACCCCGATGTCTGTGTGCCCAGGCAGGGTTATGGACAGACCCCAGCCTGCCCGAGCGCCTGCTGGGAGGGGAGAGCAAGGGTCACAGAACCAAAACCCTCGTGGTTCTCCGCAGCCACACGCCTTGTGGATGGACGGGCGCCCCAGGGAGCCGCGCGGCCCTAGTAGTTACGAGTCATACAGATGATTTTGAGATGCGGGAATCCGCAGGGTCTTCCTGCCCAATTTCCCGTGGGCTGGAGCTGCGAGCCTGGATTCAAGGCGATTCAAGGCCGCCTCGGCCCCGTGGTGGGGGCCTGGCCGGGCTCCTTCCTCCTGCCTCTGTCCTTCCTCAACCCCTGATGCCAGGCCCTGGGACCGAGGTCAGGCTGCCCGGGCATAGGCACAGTAGCCGAGGGCCAGGGCACACCTGGCCAGCCGCCTCCCCGGCCCCGAGGGTTGGCTCCTAGAATCTGCCGCACAAACACGCTCCTCTCACCACACAGTAAACACAGCACCCTTCGAGTTAGAAATCAACTGGCAGATGCAACCAGATTAGGCCTCGGAGTGACAGGCGGGGGAGGGGCTGGAGGCCGGCCAAAGCCAGAAGAAACCGCCGCTGCTGCAGCAGGATGCCGGGGCACTCTGGCACCAGGGCATCCACGTCAAGACAGGGCCAGGCTGCTTCTTGGAGCCACAGCGGGAGGGCGGCTCCGTGCGCCCTCGTGCCCCTGGGCGCGTGCTCCCCCCAAGGCGGGCACAGCGCCACCCCCGGCCCAGGAGCACAGTGGACATGGACTAGCCTGCTGCCGCCTTTCAGCATAGCTACCATCTTTTAGAGGAATCATCTCGTACGGAATTTTACAAGATTGAGATGTAATTCACATACCTCGCAATTCATCCTTTAAAAGTGTCGTTCAGCGCCATTTAGTACGTGCTCACCTTGTATGCAGGACACCGTCAGCTCTCTCTGGTTCCAGAACTTTTCCATGACCCCAAACACAAGCCCTGTGCCCACTAGCCATCCCTCCCCATTCCCCTCTCCTGCCAGCCTCACCGCCACTGCTCAGCTGTTTGTCTCTATGGGTTTCCCTGTTCTGGACGTTTCCTACACATGGAATCACACAGCGTGGGATCTTCTGAGTCTGGCTTCCTTCCCTGAGCATAAAGTGTCAAAGCTCCTGCAAGTTGTAGCACGTTGGGGCATTCCTTCTCATGGCTGAGTAATATTCCATTGTCTGGATGGACCACGTTGTATTTACCCCTTCATCATTGATGGACGCTTGGGTTGTTTCCACCTTTTGACTATTACGAATAATATTGCAATGAACATTCCTGTACAAGGTTTTGTGTGGTTGTATGTTTCCATTCTCTCAGGTATGTACCCAGGGGTGGAATTTCCGGGTCATATGGAAACTCTGTGTTTAGCTGTTTGAGGTTACAAATGGAAAAATACATTTGTATTGTCTTTTACATTTACCTTTCCCAATGTTCTTTACTTTTTCATATCAGTTCAAGTTACCATCTAGTGCCCTTTCTTTTCCGCCCAAGCCCTCTCTTTAGTGTTTCTTGTAGGGCAGGCTTACTGGTGACGGATTCTCTCAGATTTTATTTACTTTTGTTCATTTTGTTAAAGTTAAAAATATATCTATATTTATAAATTTTTAATATTTATATTTTTATCACTTTATTTTGTTTATGTGTCTTAATTTCTCTTTCATCTTGCAGGGGAGTTTTACTGTCCATAGAATTCTTGGTTGACCGTCTTTACCTTTCAGCACTTTGAATATGGTCTCCACGGTTTCTGATGAGAAATCAGCTTTCGGTCTTACTCAGGATCTCTCGTATGTGCCACGTTGCTTCTCTATTGCTCCTTTTAAGATCTCTCTTTGACTTCCCAGGCAGTCCAGTGGGTAAGACTCTAAGACTCTGTGCTTCTACTGCAGGGAGCATGGGTTCGATTCCTGGTCAGAGAACTACGATCCTGCGTGCCACGGGATGGCCAAAAAAAAAAAAAAAAAAAAAAAAAAGATCTCTCTTTGTCTGACTTTTACAGTTTAATTATGATGTGTCCAGGTGTGGATCTCTTTAAGTTTATCCTAGTTAGAGTTTGTTGGGCTTCTACAATGTGTAAATTAATGTTTTTCATCAAATTTGAGAAGTCTTAGGCCATTATTTTTCCAAATATTCTCCCCGCTCTTTTCTCCCCTCTATTTCTGGGACCCTACTATGAGCATTTGGGGGTGCCTCGTGGTGTGCTACAGGTCTCTGTGTCTCTGTTCATTTTTCTTTCTTTTTTCCTCTGTTGTTCTGTTTCTCAGACTAGACAGGCTGTGACCTATCTTCAAGTTTTCTGATTCTTTCTTCTGCTCCTCAAATCTGCTAGTGAGCCCCCGGTGAATTTTTTATTTCAATTATCGTATTTTCAACTCCAGAATTCCTATCTGGTTCTTTTTATGTCTCTTTGTTGATATTCCTTATTTGGTGAGACATTGTTCTCATACTTCCTTTTAGTTTTTTTTACTTGGTTTCCTTCAGTTCTTTGAACATATTTAAAACAGCTGATGTGAAGTCTTTGGTAAATTTAGTGTCTGGGCTGCTCCAGGGACACTTTCCATTGACTGCTTTTTCCCCTGTGTATGGGACATACTTTCCTGTTTCTTTGCATGTCTCTATTTTTTAAAAAACTGGACATTTGGGACTTCCCTGGTGGTGCAGTGGTTGAGAATCTGCCTGCCAGTGCAGGGGACATGGGTTTGAACCCTGGGCCGGGAAGATCCCACATGTCACGGAGCAACTAAGCCCGTGCGTCACAACTACCGAGCCTGTGCTCTAGAGCCCTCGAGCCACAACTACTGAGCCCAAGTGCCACAACTAATGAAGCCCGTATTCTAGAGCCGACGAGCCACGACAGCTGAAGCCCACATGCCTAGAGCCCATGCTCCACAACAAGAGAAGCCTCCACAGTGAGAAGCCTGCGCACCTCGCCGCAATTAGAGAAAGCCAGTGCACAGCAACGAAGACCCAACACAGCCAAAAAAAAAAAAACTACTGAGCCCAAGTGCCACAACTAATGAAGCCCGTATTCTAGAGCCGACGAGCCACGACAGCTGAAGCCCACATGCCTAGAGCCCATGCTCCACAACAAGAGAAGCCTCCACAGTGAGAAGCCTGCGCACTGCAGCCAAGAGTAGCCCCTGCTCGCTGCAACTAGAGAAAGCCTGCGTGTAGCAACGAAGACCCAATGCAGTCCAAAATAAATAAATAAATAAATAAATAAAATTAAAAACTGGACATTTAAAATAACATAATGGGGTAACTCTGAAAATCAGAGTCTTTCCCCTCCCCAGGGTTTGTTGTTGTTGGAATTTGTAGTTCGGTTGTTGTTGCTAGTGATTTTCTGAGTTAATTGTATAAAGTCTGTACCCTTTGTCCTGTGTAGCTACTGAAGTGTCTCCTCAGCTACCTTGGTGGTCAGCTAAGGACTGGACAGAGAACCCCTTAAATCCCTGAGCCAGTGCATCTCAGTCTTTGCTGAGGGGCTCTGAGTGTGTGCCGGGCACCTCCAACACTCAGCCCGGCAGTTGGCAACTCTGCTTTAGCCTTCACTTCCTCCCTGAAGATTGGCCAGAGGCGAGAGTGCAGGGCCTCCTCAGCTCCTTGCCGAGCAGGTGCAGAGCCCCGGGCGTGTGTGTGGCCTTCCAGGCTCCTAGGAATATGTGGGAGCTTCCCAAGTCTCCCCGTGGACATCACATTCCCCAGCGTCTCCTTTTAAGCTTGTTTGTCTTTTTTTTTTTTTGGCCCCAGCTGTTATGCACTGCTTTGGGCAGCTGCAATGTTAAATGATTGATTCTGATTTTTTTTTTTTCTTCTTTTTTGGCTGTGCTGCAGGGCTTTTGGGATCTCAGTTCCCTGACCAGGGATTGAACCCAGGCCACAGCACTGAGAGCCCAGAATCCTTACCACTTGCTTCTGCTTTTTTTAAACAAAACAAATGCCCTTGGGGAAATGGCTGTTCCTGTTGGGTGGGCTCCAGGTCAAGCCAGATGAAGACAGCCTTGCAAGTGTGGTCTTCAGATAGTGACGCTTCTCTGGGGATAGGACATCAGGGGGCACCGCCTCCGTTCTGCGCCCTCTGTCAGCTGCCAGCCTGTCGGTTTTCAAGGCCACTGTGGAGATGGGGAGGGGAGGGTGGATGGGAGTAGGGCAAGTTAAAATGCCACAGAGCTCACTGTTCTTACCAAGATTCAGCTGTTTTTCTTGAATAAACATTCCTCATTGCAAGTCTTTGGTTAATTTCCAGAGGTCTGAGAAAGTTGATTCTGGTCATTTTTGCCAATGTTCCCGTCGCTTTTATGGATAAGAGGTTTTTGGATGTCCTCATTCTGCCATCTTACCGATGCCATTACTCTGAACTTTAAAAACAGCCTTGTAGAGGTAAAGTTGACGTATATTAAACTACACAGACTTAAAGCCCAATCGCCGGGTTTTGGCCTACGTGTGCACCTATGAACCATCACCACAGCTGAGCTGATGAACCGTCCAGCCACCCACCTCCCCCAGACTCCTCACGCCCGCCCTCTGGGGTCCCTCCCTCCTACTCCCTGCACTGCCTTTGTCTCCAGGCAACCGCTGATCTGCTTTCTGTCACCGTAGATTAGTTTGTGTTTTCTACAGCCTTACGTAAGTGGATCATCCTGTCACTCAGCATCAATATTTTGAGACTCATCTATGTTGCTCTGTGAACCAGACTTTCATTCCTACTTAAAGCTGAACAGAATCCCATTGTTTGGAAACGCTGCAGTTTGCATATCCCTTCCCTTGTTGATGGACATGTGGGTTGCTTCTTGTTTTGGGCTATTACAAATAAAACTGCTATGGACACTTATGTACAAGTCTTTGTGGGGACATATGCTTCTCATTACTCTTGGGGAGTAAGATGGCTGGATCACTTGGGAGGAATATGTTTAACTTTTTAAGAAACTGTGCAACCATTTTCAAAAGCAGCTGTACCATTTTACATTCCCACCAGCAATGTGTGAATTGATCCATAGCCTCATCAACGCTTGATGCTGTTGGTCCTTTTATTTGTAGCCCTTCTAACAGGTGGGTTGTGGCATCTTACTGCAGTTTTAATTTCCCTGATGGCTAATGATAGTGAGCATTTCTTTGTATTAATTTACTCTTTGTATATCTTCTTTGATGACCATTTGTTCAAATCCTTCGCCCAGTTTTAAAAAGGGTTATTAGTTTTCTTATTAATGAGTACTCTGGATTCAAGTTTTATCAGACATATAGTTTGCAAATATTTTGTCTCATTTTGTGGCTGGTGTTTTCATTCTCTTACTAGTGTCTTTTGAAGAGCAGACATTTAAAATTTTGATGAAATCTAGTTTATCAATTTGTTCTTTTATGGAGCATGCCTTTGGTGTTGAAGCTGAGAAATCTTTGCCTAACCCAAAGTCACAAAGATTTTCTCCTATGTGTTCTTCTAGAAGCTTTATAGTTTTAGGTTTTACATTTAGATCTATGATCCATTTTGAGTTAATTTCTGTATATGGTGCAGGGCATAGATAAACATTCATTTTTTTATCCATATGGCTAGCCAATTGTTCCTAGACCACTTGTTAAAAAGATTCTCCTTTCTCGACTGAACTGCCTTTGCATTTTTTGTCAAAAATCACTCGTTCATATGTGTGTGGATCTATGTCTGGACTTTATATAAGCATCTTATCTTGGCTGCTATCTTTATAAAGTCTTGAAGTCAGGTGGTGGAAGTCCTCCAACTTCATTCTTCTCTTTCAAAATTATTCTGGCTATTATAGGTTCTTTGCATTTCCTTATGGATTTTAGAGTATGTTTGTCAAATTCTAATGAAAAAAATAAAGGGTCTTCTGGGATGTTGGTTAGGAGTCTGTTGAATCTGTAGATCAATTTGGGGGTTGACATCTTAAGAACTTCAGGTCTTCCAACTATGACGCAGAGTAACTTCCCATTTCTTTAGGTCCTCTGCAATTTTTCTTGGCAGCGTCTTGTTGTTTTATGTGTACATGTCTTTCACATCTTTTGTCAGATTTTTCCTTAAGTATTTTATATTCCCTTGACTATAAACGGGGTCGTTCTTTTCATTTCAGGTTTTGATTACTCATTGCTCGCTATAGAAATACATGTTGACCTGGTGGACTCCCTCAGCTCCAGTCTCTTTTTTGTAGATTCCATTAGGTTTTTTGCATAGATGAGCTTGTCATCTGCCAAAAAAAGACAGTTTCGCTTCTTCCTTTCCAGGCGTGACCTCAGCCTTCCGTTTCTTTTTTCTTGCCCTGGCGGGGATGGAGTGTGAGAGCAGACCTCCTCCCTGGTCCTGATCTGGGGGGCAGGGGGACGCATCCAGTCTCACCCGTAAGTATGATGTCAGCTGTAGATTTTTCTGTAAATGCTCTTTATCAAGTAGAGGAAGTTCCCGGCTATTTCTGGTTTGTTGCTGAGAGTTTTTATCAGAATGGATGTTGGATTTTGTCAAGTGTTTTTTCTGTGTCTACTGAGATAATCATAATTGTTTTTCTTTTAGTTTGCTGGTATGGTGAATTGAATTGATTAAATTTTGAATGTTAAATCAACACTGAATTCTTGGGCTAAACTGTGATGTATCACATTTTTTATATATTGTTGGATTCAATTGAGTAGACTTGTTCAGAATTTTTCATCTATGTGTGTGAGAGAGATTTTCTGCATTTCATTCTGGTAACTTCTTGTCTGATTTTTGTGTCAGGATACTGCTGGCTTCATAGAATGACTTGGGAATAATTCTTTTCTTTTCAGTTTTTTGAAAGGGTTTGTGTAGAATTGCTATGAATTCTGCCTTAACTATTGGAGAGAATCCTCCGGGCCACCATCTGGGCCCGGACTTTTCTTTGTGGGAAGGTTTCTAAGCACAAATTCACTTTGCAAATCTGTGCTCTGCTGTGTACTCATGGGGCTCTGCATCTCCCTGGGCTCTCTGTATGCAGCTCTCTCCTCTCTGGTACCTGGCTGCAAACTGTCACTGCCTTGGTCTCCCTGAATTCTTAAGATCCTCCCTTCAGGATGCCCACCACGCTCTGCTGGGTCACCCCTGCACTGTGGCCTGGAAGCTCTGCGCAGGCAGCTGGGCAGGGTTCCCATCGGGCTCACCCCCTCTGTTCCCATCTCTCTGGCTTCACGGCTCTTTGTGGCCTGACGTCCAGTGCCTTGAAAACCCTGGTGTCACATGTTTTGTCTGTGTTTTGGTGGTTTCAGGTAGGAAAGTAATCCAATCCCTCTCATTCCATCTTGGCTGGAAGTGGAAGTTTTCCATCTTTTTTTCCTTTTATTGGAGAGTAATACTTTGGACCTACTGTAGAGCACAGGGAGCTCTACTCAGTACTCTGTAATGACCTATATGGGAAAAGAAACTAAAAAAGAGTGGATATATGTCTATGTATAACTGAATCACTTTGCTGTACAGCAGAAAGTAACACAACATTGTAAATCAACTATTCTCCAATAAAAATTTTTAAAAAAGAAAGTAAGGAACTTCCCTGGTGACTCAGTGGTTGGGAATCTGCCTGCCAGTGCAAGGGACATGGGTTCGAGTCCTGGTCCGGGAAGCTCCCACATGCGTGGAGCAACTGAGCCCGTGAGCCACAACTACTGAGGCTGTGCTCTGGGGCCCGCGAGCCACAACTACTGAAGCCTGTGCGCCTACAGCCCGTGCTCTGCAACAAGAGAAGCCACCGCAATGAGAAGCCCGCGCACCGCAACGAAGAGTATCCCCCGCTCGCCGCAACTAGAGAGAGCCCGCGCGCAGCAACGAAGACCCAACGCAGCCAAAAATAAATAAATAAATAAATTTATATATTAAAAAAAAGAAAGTAATATGTTTATTGTAGGAAATCTAGAAAATACAGAGATGTAGGAAGAAAAAAGTAGAAATCACAGATAATCTCACTGGCAGCTAACATGTTTGACTTAATGGTAGAGTGTGTCCTAGTCTGCCGTGCCCACCCCAGCAGAGGGGTGCCCCACCTCCAGCCTCCTGGCACTGCCAGGCCAGTGCTGGACTCAGAGAAGCCAGGTGTGTCCGGGGCTGCAAGGCCAAGGTGCAACCCACTGCTGCCACTGCCCCTCCAGCTCCGGAGTCCCCAGCACCTGTCAGAGACCTTGGCCCTGCCCAGGCCCTGGTGCTTGTCGTCTGGGAAGTGGCCCCAGCAGTGTGGGAAACCCCGCAGAGGGGCTGGGATGGCATCCCCACCGGGTCTGCAGAATCTGGGGAGCAGTGTCTTGAACCTCAGATGGGTAGGCGTTAGGCCCCTTCCCTTGTGTGTAGAAGGGTCTTGGTGTGGCATTTCCTTAGAGCAGGTATCAAAAATGGAATTTCTGGGTCAAGGTGTGTAGCAGAGCGGGCTCCGACGTTCGGCCAAAGCTCCCTGCAGGATGGTGGTCCCATTCACCGAGATGCTGTTTAAACCCACACAACAGTGCAGGCACAGGAACCCAGAGGCCACGCAGTTTTCTGGTCGTCTGAAGCCTGTCAGGCCTGAAGACGGTACTCTGGGTGTTGTCTGGTCCCCTGCGGGCTGGTGGGCACCCGTTTCCTGTCACGGGGGCCGCCGTCCTCGGCCACCCCCTCCGAGCCGGGTGGAAGCTGGAAACCCTCCCTCCTCCCTTGGGCCCCGGCCCCTCCTGGCCAGCCCCTCTCTGTGTCCACAGCTGTCGGGGAGGACCTGGTGGCGGGTGCCAGGGATGCCGGCGGGGGGGGGTGTCCCGTGGTATACCTGGGATCACGAGGGTGGGCGTGTCACGGGCTCTCCCAGGAAGGACGCTTCGTCCCAGCCCCAGCCCTGACGCGGACTTTGATGCGGCATCCAAACACTTCCCTGGAGCCCAGGGCCCCCAACACCACCCCCCGGGCTCAGGCATGGGCTGGATGGGCTGAATTGGCCGGGGGCGTGACTCAATGGGAAGCAGCCTCCCTGATGCACCACGAGGATGGGAGAGGCCTGGGCCCGGGGGGCACCGGGCACCAAGCTCTGGAAGGTCAGTTTGTCCTGACGCCACCTTCGTGGAGGGGGTGCTTTCAGCGGCTTCATCCTGTCCAGAAAAACCTTAATCGATATTCAATCTAAGAAAGAAATGGAGAACTGTATTTGAGCGAAATTGAGGACTGCAGCCTGGAAACAGTCTTTCAGGAGCGCTGAGATCTGTTCCGAGGAGGTGGGGACGGTCAGCATACGTGTGATTTGGGGGAAGGGGTACGTGCCACCAAGCACACATGTCGGTAGAAGGCTGCTGCTGGTCACCAGGAACAGACATCTCAGCTAATGATTTGAGTGCTTTTCTAAGTCCGGGAAGATGCAAGCATCCAGCATCATAAAAATTTTCTCCTGAGGATATCATCTGAGGGCCTGTTCCTCCAGTTTTCCCAGAGCACAGAGGCCCTCATCCTGATCTTCACCCCGAATTCCTTGTAGGTCAGTGACTGCAGTGGCTGAGGGCTTGATTCTTGTAGAACTGGAGGGTGGGCAACGTTCTTTATTTTACAGTCCCCTCCCTTTCTGTCTTAATTTCAACCAAAGTTTGGGAGGCGTTTCATGACCAATTTATCCCACGCGCCAGGAACGCTCGTTCCCAGGTCAGGCGAGGCCTTCCTTGACCGGCCACTCGATGCGCTGTTACTGGACTAGGCCCTGTTCACGGTAGCCAGAGCCTCTGGGTCTCTGGTCCTACTAGTCTGCTACGGTCTAGGAAACGTTTCCCTCTAGGCGTGGGCTTCTTCCCATGCCTAGAGCTACACTATTACAATCACTGATCTTATAGAACTGTATGTCTGGTCAATTGTTTCAGGTCACCTAGTCATCATTATTTTTATCTGAGGCTCAGTCACACATTTGGTAATGCCAGAAACAAAAATCTTGTAAAATAGAATACAAGTAATACGGCTAGTAACATTAATAAGGTCATGAGTAAGTACTTAAGCTAAGAACTTCCATGAAGTGCGGCCCAGTATTTCCCCAGGTCATCTGAGCCGTCTGTTCTAATCACTACCTTTAAGGGAAATGATATATTGGCATTTTCCGTAAAGTTCACCGACGATGTCTGTACGTACCAGGCGAGCGGCGGGTCGTTGTGACCCCTTTTACAGGAACGCTGTCTCCTAAGGAGTTACACGGCTGGTGTCAGAAGGAGGAAAGTCAGTCTTCGTGCGTGAGCAGGTATTTCAGCGCGGGGAGGTCTGGTTAGCACAGGCGCACAATGCACGCTGGAAGCCAAACGGCAGAAAGAAGCTTTGAGTTTAAATTTGTCTTGTCTTAAAATGGGAACTTAAAATTTTCAGCCTGCAGGTGGGGAAGCAGTGGCTGGGCTCCGGTGGCCGAGGGGAAGCAGAGTCCACCCAACGCCCCACATTGTCCTCTGAGGACGGGCCCCCCCCA
>NC_041221.1:14359459-14401215 GCF_002837175.3 Physeter macrocephalus | reverse complement strand
GGGGGAGGGGCCCCTGGGGAGGTTCGGGTCGGACTCTGGATGTGAGCAGAGGCCCCCGGAAGGTTCTAGCTGGGAGGGGCAGACCCAGCACGATAATTTAACTGCCCTTGTGCCCACTCTGTGGGAAGGGAGAGTGAGCCTGGGAGCCGCCACCTGCGAAGACGTGGGAGCAGCTCGCAGCCCCCCTGCGAGGGGTCCCCAGCCCTGGGGTCGTGTCCCCTGCAGCACAGTGTGATGCTGCGCTCGTCTGGGAGCTCGAAGCTACGAGCCTCCACCCTTTTCCTCTTTGCCGGCCGGCCAGAGAGAGACAGCCTGTCTTCCAGACTCAGCAAAGCCCCAGCCTCCTGGAGGCCGGCAGGCCAGATGTTCAGGGGATCGCCCGCCCGCAGACGTGGCTTCATTCACCCCACAGGCCTCCTCAACCCCAGCCCGTTCCCAGCCCCACGGCTCCGTGGGGAGGCCCATCCCTCCAAGAATCTCTCCGTCCAGAAGGCATAGAAGCAGAACGAGCAGGTGGCACGTGTTCTCTGTCAAATTAACTAATTCTGTCCATTTGCTTGATGGATGCTTGACCAGAGGAATTCAAAACTTAAATGTAAGCAGTGGGTCTGCTTCAAAGTGAATTATTCATTAGAAACAGACAAAGCATCCCATGAGATCCATACTTGGACTCCCGTTTTTATTTTTCTAAAAGGGTCGCTTAATGCTGGCGGGGGTACAGCAGGGAGCCTGGGAGGTGGTCTTGGGGAGGGGCTTTGAGTGGGAGCCCAGGGCCAGCTCGATTTCGGGGTGACATGCCCCCTGAGTTGTGGGCCCCGGGTGGAGGGGGTGTGTGTGTTTCTGCTGACACAACCAGACCTCTCACCGTTGGGGGCGTCAGGGTCAGGGTGGTGGGTCCTGCTGACACAGCTCAGCAGCTGGTGGGTGACGGGGGCAGGGCGTCGTTGGGGACCTGCCCTCAGCTCAAGTGGGACCGATGGCCCGGCCTGGGGGGGGGGGCGCTGCATGAGGCCCTGGGCCTACGGCTGGGGAGGAGGGCCTTTGCGCGGACCCTTGGGCTGGTTGGAGACCCCCCCTCTTCCTCTTGGAGGGCGACCTGTTAGGGACACACGGCACGGCCCACAAGTTACCGCCGAGAGCGGGCCCGGGCTCCTCATCAGGAAGGAACCCCGTTCCCACAGACCCTGCTAGGGCCAGGGCAGGGGCTGGGACACCCTCTGACGTGCTATTAATAGCTTTTCCTTTTATTACAAAATTAATGTGTGTTCCTTTGAGAAACTTGAGAAAATGCGGATTGTCAAAAGGAGGCCAATAAAACTTGCTGGCAACCCACCCACGCTGATAAAATCCACGTTGGTATTTACTTCATCGTGCGGCCTTTCAGATATGCGTGGGACCCCGCTGTTTATGTCGCCTGGCAGCCCGTTTCTCCACGTCACGTGTGTCTGTCCGGGAGACTACAAGCCTTACCATGTGCGGGCTGCTCCGCGTCCCGCCAGGTGCGTAGACCTGAGTTGGTTTAACCCAGCCCCGTGGTCAGACGCTCGGGTATTTCCAGATTTTCACTCTGAATAACACAGCGGTGAACACCTGTAGTCGGCCTTATGCCTTTTATCCGCCTAACGTCCAGCGGGAGCCCCATTCTCAGACCACGTGGTCTGGGTGGAGCTGCCCGCTCTCCAGGCTCCGGACGTGGGTGAGTGAGGCAGGCTTGACCCATCACCCTGGCTGGAGACGGCCGGGGATGGTCGCGGGGCCTGCTGAGCCAGCAGAAGCCCCGGGGAAAGGGCCCCCTCTGGTCCTGGAGCTTGCTAGCCATGGGAGTCACCTCTGGGCCACCCTGCAGAGAGAGACAGACTCCGGGAGGCCTGGACACTCCTCTGGACTCCTGGCTTAGCTGGACCCAAATGATGGTCCCCTTACATGTGTCCGTTGCATCAGCCATGGGTGTATCTGCTTGTCTGAGTGGGAGACACACCAGAGGACGGACCTGGGTTTGCAACCAGAGCATCTGGACAGAGGCAAAAGCGGTACCAGGCCTGGGTGTTGCACGTGGCAGTGCCGGGGGTGGGGGTGGGGCGCGGGCGGGCACAGGTTGGGGCGGGTGGAGGGCTCCTCGGCCCCGTGCAGCAGGGTCCCCGCGGAGGAAGGCAGGAAGGCCGTGTGCCCCTCGGGGTGGGAGAGCAGATGCTCTTCCCCAGACCGAGGCCGGGGGCGGGGGTGGCGGGAGCCCTAGCCCAGGACGATGCTGCTGTGAGGCCCCACTCCTTGCGCCCCTGCCTTCCTCTCCCTACGCTTTGCTGTCTTGACGTCCTCTGGTGGCGGCCTGGGGAGTGAGACGTGGGCCCCTCCTCCCAGCACGTGACCCCCTCCCTTCTGGGCCACTGGCCTGGGCAGGGCTTCAGGGCAGGTGCTGAGAGATGGATGCCCCAGGCCGGGTCTTGGTCAAACACTGTTTCCTCCTTTGGGTTCCTGCTCCCGCATCCCACCCCCCGTAAGTGCGTGAAAGCAATGAACCCACAGAAATCCCAGGTTCTGCAGACAAGGTCCTGGTTGCTCCAACCTGGGCGGCCTGGGGCCTCCCTGCCCTCTGTGGGTACCTGCCGCCTCCCATCTCCCCCAGCTCCTCTGTCCCACCCGGCGTGTGCCCACCGGGGAAAGGAAGGGGAAATGTTGGGGGACCCAGATGGACTGGACACGGCCCCTCCTCCACCATCCGGCTGGGCTGTCCAGGCTGCGGCCTGGGGCCTGCTTCCGCCCGCTTCTCAGCGCTGCCTGGTCCGCTGTCTTTGCGGCCCAGCTGTTCACGCGGGGCCTGAGTTGCTCCGTCCTGACCGCCTGCGGGGGCGCAGGTCAGCGGGGACCGCCCGTGGTGGCCTCCGCATGGCTGGGTGGGGGACGCTCGGCCTTCCTTTGCGTGGTGGGGCGGGACCTCCCTGCGCAGTCGGCGCACCTGTGATCCGGGTGAAGCCGCGAAGGATGCTCCCTCCCGCCCACGCGTGAGCCACGAGAAAGACCTGGATTAGGGACGGGGATCCAGCCCGGGGAAGGCAGGCGGGCCCCAGGGAGAGGCGGGGGAATGCGGCCCAGGGAATGTGGCGCTGTGGCGACCTGCGAGGTCCCAGAGCCTCTGGCCAGGCGTGGGGAGAGGTGGGGAGACGGTACAGAGACAGCGTGGGAAGGTTAACACGGGCAGCGCTTCCCACGGTGGGGAGGTGGCGCACAGAGAAGGAGGAAAAGAGCCGGGGTGCTGGGCTGAGGGCGCCTCGCACGGCCCCGCGTCCGGCTGACCGCCGGGGGGCAGGCCCGGGCCGAGGGCCACCGGGGTGGCTTTGACGGCCTGCAAGGGCCGTGGCTGCAGCCCGGCTGGGACGGACACGGCCGGCTGGGCTTTCCGTCAGCGTCGCTCGACCTGCACGCGTGGCGCAGGTGCGGCTCCGCAGGATGGAGATGAAACGAGAGGAAAAGCCGAGGCGGTCAAGCTCACGCTCAGCCCGAGCCCGCCGAGGGGCCCCGGGTCCAGACGAGCCCCGGGCCCTGCCCTCTGCCATGGCGCAGCCCGACGCCCTTCAGAAACCCTTTCGTGCCAGACAGGCACCAGTGACGGGACGCCAGGGGCCGGAGGGACGTGGAGCTGCTCCGGCCCCACCGGCCCCACGTCCCCCCTGGAAGCCGGATCTGGATGTGGAAAGTTCAAGCCCCCAGCCCGTCCCCTCCTGTCCCCTGGCTCCGGGTCCCCGTGTGGCTACCGCTGGTGCCAAAGTCAGCAGCCGGCCCGGAAGGGAGCGCAGCCTTATCTGTCGCACTGTTTTCCTTGAGGCTGGCCGCACCCCGCTGGCTGCACACTCTCTCCCCCGCCTGCCGTCCAACATTCCCAGACATTCTTCGGGCCCCTGGGCCCCTGGCATCCTGGCAGGCGGCGCTGGGAAGTGGCCTGGCTCCGGCTCCCACACGCCGGCTCTGTCGCGGCTGGGGCTCTGGAGAGGCCGTGGTCACCGTGCTGTTTTTGTGGGCAGGACACCCAGGGGCTCGGTTCCCACGCCGCCCCCGGGCCGCCCGTTCCAGCCACTGTGCCGTGGACAGACGGGCTGCGGTGGTAACCCGTTCCCACAGGGCCCCCGCCCCACAGAGGAAGACCGAGGCTTCCAGGCGCCGGAGTGGAGTAGCGGCCAGTGGCCGCCTGCGCCCTGTGGTGCCCGTGTGACCGGTGGTCTGAGGTCCCAGGACGACGTCGGAACAAACCGGCCACGCACGTGCTCTGGGCGAGAAGGCTTAGCAAACCAGAGTCTTGGCCCCCGCGGTGAGCAGTTCGGCCACTCCCCTGGGCGGGCCTGTGTCCTGCTCTGCGGGACGAGCCCAGGGCATCAGCGGCAGGCGATCCCTGTGGGGCCTCCGGGCAGGGACCCCAGCTTCCAGCCTCACGTCTACACAGCCGGCGGTGACCACCGGGCCAGCCAGGCCATGGACACTGGGCCTGCAACGCCTGCGTGGGGCTGCGGAGCTGGCGGGGCACGGAGGGTCTTGGAAGTCCGCCGTCAGGTCTGGGGCCGGGCTCCCTGTGGGAGGGACACGGCGGCGTAGTTTGTGAGGCCACCGAGGGTTTTCGGTGGGTCCTGCACTGGGTGTAGCCTTTCCTGAAGCCTGCCGGTCGCTGGGGGAGGGACCCCACCCACGGCTTAAGATGCCACTGTCCCCACCAGTCCCCGTCTTCAGAGCAGGTCGTTCCCGCGGCCCCGTCTGTGGGTGGCTGACCGAAAACCTAGGGGTCCAGGCCCGGTGCTGGGGCAGCCTGCTTTCGCCCTGGGCCGCGGCTCCGGGCGGGTGGGATGGGCTGGAGGGGGAGGACACGGGGAGATGCGGAGAGTGGCCCCTGCAGAGGGAGGGGTCCCGGGAGAGAAGGGAGCCCCAGACTCCCCACACGGGGGCAAAGACCTGACCCTCTGGTTGCCTGTTGCCGCCGTAACGAGCAAACCACACCGGGCATCCAGACGGTGTGGGCAGCTCCAGGGCAGAGCCACGTCCTGCCTTTTCCTGCTCCTAGAGGCTGAGCGTTCCCTGACTTGCGGCCCCTCCTCCGTCTCCAGGCCGCCTGGGGGCCAGTCCCCCTCATCCCCCCGCTCTGTCCCTCTCTCCTTCCTCCCTCCTCCGCGTCAAGGGCCCCGGCGGTTGCGTTGGGCGCCCCCCTCAGCCAGGAGAATCCGCCCTCCAAGCTCAGCGGATGGCAGCCCTCGCCACGTAGGCTAACAGGGTCATCGGCTCCAGGGCTTCAGACGTGGTGTCCCTGGAACCACTATCCTGCTGGCCACCGTCACCGGGGCTCTGGCACTGCACCGGGACGGAGGGGCCCGCCTTGGGACCTGGCAAAGGACGCTGGCCATCAGGAGAGGCTGGGACCTCGCCTGTGGGCTCCTGGGTGTTGGGTAAGGGAGTGGCTTAACAAGAGCCCACAGGGCTGCACCCGCTCGTCCGGGGGGTCCTCACCTGGGTCAGTCACCAGGGTCCCGGTCCACCACGATGGTGATTCTGAGCGTCAGGAGGGCAGCACTGTGGAGCGGGGCTTCTCAAGTGTAATCCCTGGTCTCCCGGGGACTGTGCGGCTCTGGGGCGGCGGGTTGGCGTGGCCGGATGCGGGCAGTGCTGCCCGGAAACCTGGCTGGGAGTATCAGGGGATGGAGGTTAGGGAGGTAGCACGGGACGGCCAGACCCAAGGTGTGCCTCGGAGCACACTGGACGCTTGGCCCAGCCTGGCCAGCACGGCAGGCCACCGCAAGGGGACGGGCCTCGGGGACACAAGGACGCACTGAGCCGCACGTCACACGCCAGCAGTTCCCCTCTGGGTGTCGCTCCAGAGATGCACCAGGATGCTGTCCACGGCGGCGCCGGCAGGGCCTTGGAAACAACCTAACAACAGACCAGTTAGACCCGGGCTCTGCCTTCAGAAGCAAATCGCAACCCTGCCCCCGGCACCCGTCCAGGCCAAGCCGCTTCCTGCTCTGCCCTGGCCCCCACCCCCATCCTGGATACAACAGCCGGAGGGCCCGTTCCTGGGGCTCCCACGTCCCCAGAGAACCCAGCCCCAGGGCTCTGGCCACCGCTCTGAGCTCACACGTCCACCCCACCGCACCCCTGCAGCCCCCGGTCACGGCCCGGCGGCCCGGTCTTCCTTCAGCTGTCGGCCCGAATGTAACTTAAGGGGGGTTCCTCCCCGCCCCACCCCCACCAGCATCACCTGTCCTCCCAGCCCCTCCAGCTTTCTCGGAATACTTTCCCCCAGTGACCTGTCTGCTGCTTGTCCCCTGTGTCTCTGGCAGTTGGGCTCGCTGCTCCATCCTGGCACCCGGAAGGTGCCTGGTAAGCGACAAATGCCTGACGGACAAGTGAGTGAAGAGCCATGGAAAACACTCCCGGAGAGGAAGCGTCCAGGAGCCAAAGCACTGGCCGGAGCGGCTCATGCAGTTGGGACAGATGACAAGAGGAGACGCTGGCGGGCTGTGACATCCGCCCAGACGCCCACCCCGCACGGACAGATGGCTCACGGGCACATGTGTATTGCAAAGGGAGCAGCGAGGGGCTGGCTGGGCACCGGACACACCGCCGTGTCCCGGGAGGAGGGAGGGGTGGACGGCACTGCGTGACGGGTCACGTGGGCGGCGCTGTGGTGCAACTTGGCTCCCGTGGTGACTCGGGGACCGGCCCGAACGGCCGAGCATCCTGCGGACCAGGCCCACGTGCCGGGTCAGCGCAGCCTCGCCGTGCGCCGCGTGGGTGCAGAGCTTTGGGGGCAAACTTAGAAGGCTCATGGAGGACCCACTGCTACTGATCTCAAAACTCACTACAGAGCCGCAGGGGCCAAAACAGCAGGGGGCCGGCCAAGGACAGACACGCAGACCAGTTGACCAGACTGGGAGCCCAGAGATACACCCTCACACGTGTGGCCAAATGGTTTTGACAAGGGCGCTAAGACCGATCAGCGGGGAAGACAGTCTTTGCAACAAACGGCGCTGAAAAAACTGGACCTCCACATGTGAAAGAATGAAGTCGGACCCTCCCCTAACACCATATAAAGAGTAGACTCAAAATGGATCAAAAACCTAAATGTAAGACCGAAAACAATAAAACTCTTAGAAGAAAACATAGGGCCAAAGCTCCATGATATTGAACTTGGCAATGATTTCTTGGGTCTGACACCAAAGGCACAGGCAATAAAAGCAAAAATAGACAAACTGGGGTCATGGGTCATGGGGTCTTCCGGTCCGTGCTGGTGGCCCCGTGTCTGTGCAGAACCCCCCGGACTCAGACCTCTGCTTCCACCCTCTCCTGTGGGAAAATCTGTTCTCACCTGTGCACAGAAAGGCCAGATGCCTTTGGGGCCCCCTGAGACCTATCTGCTGACCCCCGGCACCTGGGATGAGCCCCAGGGGAAAGTGCACGCAGCTAAGCCCACTTCATCAAAACAGAAAACGGCAGAAGCCCGCGGCTTCTGCCGCGTCCAGCAGGGCAAACGCTTGCAGTGTTTCTCATACGCAGGAGTGACTGTCACGGGACAGAGCTGGCAGGGTGTCATCTGAACTCTGGAGGGAGGTGAGGCTGGGTTCCGGAAGCAGCACGTGGAGGAGGAGGAGGAACAGCATCCACACAGGCGTCTGAGCCCCTGTGACGTCTGCCATCTGTGTGCTCAGGGGACACGGCTCTGCGTGGCGTCCACCCCGAGGTCAGCCTGCGGGCACTGACGCCTCCACCTGAAGGTGGAAGGGGACAGGAGGGGGGAGTGGGAGACGGGACAGGCCCCCAGGGGTCTCTCCACGAATCTGGAGCACGGCAGCCGTCCTGCTGCTCTGCCTTTCCAGATGGTCCCGGGTCCCCGGTTCAGGGGACCGCTGTCCCTGGAAAGGGGCAGAGGAAAGGCAGGGGTGAGGCTCCACAGGGACAGGACGGGAGGCCCCACAGATGCGGACTCAGGGCAGGATCCCGTGTAGGTTAAGTGAGATGCAAACATCGGGCTCCGCAGTTTACACACAGCGCGTGTTCATCTGCATATCGTTTATGTGTGGTCTGGGCTGCAATCGCGCAGTTGAGAAGCTTCAAGAGGCCGCAGGGCCCACAGAGCCTCGCAGACTGACTGTCTGCCTCTTAGAGAAAAAGTCTCCAAGCCCGAGTGGAAGGAGTGAGCACAGCCCCGCACGGTTTGCAGAGCAGCTCCGGGCGGGGACAGCTTCGGGCCCCTCTGCGGGCATCGCCCCGGTCTTGCCTCAGAAGGGCCGGAACCGCGTGGGCAGCGCCAGCCGTACCCGTGTCCTTCCTCACTGCGGCCGGCTGGGCAGGTGGCAGAGCTGGGCCCCGACCCTCCCCTGAACCTGGAGGCCTCCCCCTGCCCATGTCCACGTGGGTGGCCGGTAGGGGAGGGACCGCGTCAGGAGGCGAGTTGCAGTGTGAATGTTTGCTACTATTACTTGCAAAAGGGACTTCGTTTATCTCGTTGATTTTATCTAGATTTATGCCATTTCCCGATACAGATACAAACTCAAAACTGGGCTGTTCGGGGTCCAAAATGCCCCATGCCTCACAGCTCTCCAGGCATCCCTTCCCGACTTCTCACCAAAGTACCAGTGAAGACTCAAAGCACTCAAGTTCCAGATGGATAAAACCCTTATTTTTAAAACAAAGTGATTAAAATACGAGGAATAAATGAGCACAATGTTTGTATTCTCTCAGAGTGAAGAAATACTCTCTAAGCATATCATAAAGGCAGAAACTCTAAGGATTCAGAATTAAATTAAGGATTGAACTTTTCTGCATGACTGAAAATATCCCAGGAACAAAATGGAAAGGCAAATGGCTTCGGAGGAGACAGGAATTTCAGCCTTTATGGCACAGTATGTGATGACGTCGTCAGCGCTTTGAAATACGCAGAGGCCAAGAGAAAGGCAGGTGCCCGGCCCCGCCCACTTGCCGCCCGCATCCCCTGTACCTCTTCTCAGGGTCTGCACGGTGCTGGTCTGGCGTCCTGGGGAATTTAGCCCCCGCACCCACTCCACCAGCAGCCTCGACAATGCCTGACGGGGCCGGGGGTCAATCACTCAGCTTTCTCACCCTTGGGAGGGGGCGCCGGCCCAGTGGGACAGCGGCAAGTGGCTTATAGGACCCCCTCCCTGACTGCTTTCTCTTTCCCGCTCCCTTCCCCCTCCTTAGGTGGGACCACCTCCCAGATAAGCTACTTAGAGGCACCTCCCAGACTGCGGATCTAGTCCTGAGGGACTCAAACCAAGATGTTCCCCCAGTTAAAAGGGGGGAAAAAGGGCCACCAAAAGGGAAGCACAAACAGCCAGTAACTATGTGAACATGTTCAGGAATCTAGAATGACAGATTCTAATGGGAGACGTGCAGTCTCCAGAGGGTGATAAGGCAGAACCAGAACATAAGAGCCTGGGACCTGTCAGCCCCACGCCCTTCAAGACGTACTTTGGGCCACATTCGCGCGATCGTTAAACACACGCGGTGCAATTCCACTCTCGTTTACTCTAAGAAATCAATTGGATAAGTGTGCAAAGAGCCCCAGGTATGCACAAGATGTTTAAAGCAAAAACAAAGAAAAGCAGCACACTTAAATGGCCAGTAACAACGGACAGTTTACTGAAAGTATCATTGATTTCCACAGTGAAATACCACGTAACCATTAAAAAAGATGACTGCATTATCTATTCGTTGTCATAGAAAAATACTCATGATACACGAGGTGCAGAAGGTGGGATTATGAAACAGTGTGTAGAGTGGCGCCCACTTTATATGCAGACGCTGACAGGTGTAATTTCTGCACTGGAGAATGTCTAGGAAAGGGGAGAGCAGCTACCATTCCACCTGCTGTTACTTTGGAATGGTGGGTGGCGTAGATCATTTTGTTTTTGCCTATCTGTTTTCTCACTTTTCCATGATAAATATGCATTAGCTATGTGGTTTGAAAAAAGCTGGCACCTGCTCCTGCCAGAGAACAGTTGCGGGTTGCCGAATGCTCTGAGCTTACATGCTGTTCGCACCTGCACTAGCCGATGTTTGGTGTGTGCCCCAAATCCAGAGGCGTTGTCTCCACACCACCACTCAGACCCGTCAAGCCAGGAGCACGAGATCCCCAGATGCTCACGCCTGAGGCTGGCCCTGCTCTAACCAGCTAGACCCATGCCGGGGGCTACTCTCCCCAGGGATAACTGTGCCTTCAGCTTGGGGAGGGGTCATCTGCTTCTCCCCTTGGCTCTGGTGACTCCCTGTTGGTCCCACTGTCCATGGCCTTGGCCAGCCCCTGGGTCGTGTCTTCCAGGTGGGTACAGCCAACAGTGCCTCTTTCCTCCTAGTTCCAGCCAAAGTCCCAGGGAAGATGCTCATTGGCCAGGATTGAGTCACATGTTCATCCTGAGCCAATCATGATGGTGGGGCCAGGGGTGGAGTGCACTGATGGGCCAGCCGAGACCCTGCCCATCCCCGGAGTGGAGGAGGCGGGTTCAGCCCAAGAGAACCACCTAAGGAGAGACTGGGGTGACTGAGGGACTCACAGGAGGGGCACGGATGTACCCACCACCCTGGCTGGGTTCCCCACCAAGGGATGGTCCTGCTCCGTGCTGACCCCACCAAGTGTGCAGAGATCCTTGGCCTCACACAGCCCGCTTGAGGGGCTGCTGCTGCTCCCAGCCCTGGGAGGGCAGGTGACACCCAGGAGGGGCAGAGCTGAGCCCTGGCCGGGTGATGGGCCCTGGACCTGGACCCTGGGCCAGGCCAAAGGCAGGAGAGGGAGACTCTGGGCAGCAGTGTCTGGGAACCCCTTGGCCATGGTCAGGCTTGGCTGGGGAGCGGGCTGAGGGGAAGGTGAGGACCCTTGGCCCAGGTCCCGAGGAGCCTGGCTGATGGCCCTGGAGCACCAAGGTCAAGTGGTAGCTCTGGGACAGGGATGGGATGGATATCCCGCCGACACAGGAGAAGAGCCAAGGGGACATTGGGAGGTCAGTACCAGGGGAACCCCAGAACCCCCACTCCCCACACCCCTCCCCAGGCCAGCCAGCCCAGGGATCTCCTGCTCCCACCTGAACCCAGCCAACTCCACTGGGGGCAGCAGAAAAGTGTCTGAAAATTACAAAGCCATGGCCAACAGCCTGCACCACCCTGGACACGGTGACCCGGGACACATAGGACACTGAGAATGTGGACTGGACCTGGCAGGCAGCCCAACTCCAGGACGGCCCAGACTCACGCCACCTCTTTGGGTCCAGACCCGGCCAAGGAGCATCCCCCCTGGGAGCCCAGGAGGAAAGAGGCTCTCCTCTGGGACTGCCTACCTGGGGGACACGACCCTGGGAGAGTGGGGCCATGGGGAGACTGCAACGGGAGCAGGATGTGAACCGTCGTTGCAGAAGGTGATGAAGGATGAGCCAACAATGCGTGTGAAGTGCCCTGTAAACAGCTAGCGGCGTGTCCTGCTGTGCTGGCTGCACTCCTCTGCATTTTGTGCCTGCACTTTTCACACCCCTCTCAGGTAGGGAGGCCCCTCCCTGGAGCACAAGACCCCCTGCTCACCCACTGACTGCTCAGCTAACGGTGGCCTCGCCCCGCCTCAGCCCAGTATGGCCGGCCCCTTGGTCTTGGTGTCCTTGCTGATGACACGAGGCCATTTCATTACTCACTGGGCTGTCCTGGGAACAGAGTGGGCAGAACCGGATGAGCACGTGTCCTGGCCGTGTGGGATCCTAGCAGCGGGCGTGCAGGGACCCAGATCCAGGCCACCCCAGGGCTGAGAGGTGTCACAATGGCAAGAAACTTTCCTCACAGCGAAATTAGAGACATGGCTACAGTTCGTGCATCTTTTAGAGCAAAGCTTTGTGCCACGCACGCGCCATGTGACCCATGCAGCAGTAACAGAGGTAACGGTGTTTCTCCCAGAGCATCCTTGACTCCCCCAGCCCCACCCTGGGCATTGGGGCAGAGGTCACTTGCGGGCAGCCAGGGCCACCCCCTGCCTTCCTGCACCCGCACCCCAGGTCCAGGCAGGGGAGCCCGAAGCACCAGGATCTTACTCACACACAGAGGACTTCTAGTTCTGGCAGATCCAGGGACTTGGTTCCCTGCCTGTCACTCCCACTGGAAGCAAAAGTGCTGAATAAAGCATGAGCAGTATTCCTCAGACGCTCGAGGGAGCTGGCAGGTGAGGAGCGAATACGCAGAGGCTGGAGCTGGAGAGGGTGTGGGAGCCCAGGGGAGGCCCAGGTGGAGGACGCTCAGGGCCAGCCGGACCACTGCAGCCTAGTGGGGAACCCCTATCCGCACGAGGGCCCGCCCTCTCCTCACAAGGGTGAACCAGGATAACTCCTCAACCCCATCACCCAGGGGACGGCCAGCCCCCAATTTTGGCATTGAGAGGAGGAGGAAACCTCTCCCTCGGGATCTGTGACTGGTAGTGGACCCTCAGGAGGTTGGCATACCAAATTCACACCACCTGAGGGGCCCAAGGCCCAGAATTTCAGCTGAAGTGGTTTCAATCTGGCAGTGCCTCTGGGAGAACCCAGGCTCAACTTGACCTCGAGGAGCTCCCACAGGTAAAAGTCCAAGACACAGGAAATCATAGTAAAAAATCACAAAGCACACAGGCCAGAAGGCACCACAAGTGAGCCAAAAAAACCACAGGCAGCAAAACAGGACTCACAAATACTCCGTCTGTGGGGTTGTCAGGGCAGAATACCCAGTAAATTAGGTGTGCTTAGGTCAATAAAAGGGGACTTAACATATGAATAAAGGGCATGTGACCATCAAAAATGTATCAAGCTAAACTGAAAATGACCAAATAGAATTTCTAGAAAAGAAAAGTATAATAAATGGAGATAAAACTCAGTGGATTAAGAAATAAATAAAATTAAAAATAAAGATTCAGTAATCAAGGGATTGATTTAGTTGCAGTTAAATGAGGTTAAAGAAAGAACTAGTGAAATGGAAGATAGAGCTGAAGAAATTATCTCTAATTCAGCAGACACAAAACCATGGAAAACGTGAAGAGTACATGATTAAGAGCAAAGAAAGCGGCAAATATGTACAGTTAAATGTAATAAGTAGATGATCTAAGACACCACATGTTGTCGACCCAGCTAGATAAAATAAAACAGGACAAGAGCGCAAAGAGCAGTGTGTGGGCCAACTTCAGGCTGTGGGAGCTCAAGCAGGCAAGTTACACGACTGATGAGATGCCGGATGCAGAGCATATAGCTTCTTGAGTTTTAAGGGGAAGGGGCAGCAGAGCAAGAAAGGAGAGAACAAGAAACATAGGGAAAGGGAGACAAATATCAAGGTTAAGACAAACATGCGGTGAGGCGTCAACAATGCCAAAAGTTGATTCTTTGAAGATGGCTGATCAGATGGACAAACCCCTGGCCATCCTGACCACGAAGAAGGAGGCACAAATGACTAGTGTCAGGGATGAGAACAGAAGGCAAAACCACAGACGCTCCACCAATTACACGGGGGTTGTTATGAATAACTCTATCCTCTTGCATGAAGTGGATAGAATCCTGGAAAAATATAACTTAATAAAAGCAAGTCAAGAAGAAATAAATGACCTGAATAGTCCTATAAACATTAGTAAAATTGAACCAGTGGATAAAATCTTTCAAAGCAAAGCAGGCCTAGATAGTTTTAACTGGCAAGTTTTACCAACATTTAAGAAAGAAAGGATTCTAATCTAAAAAAAATTATTTCAGAGTATATGAAAAGGACATTTTTCTAAAAGTCTATGTCATATATCGTATCTTAATGGAAAACTCTTGAAAGTTCCCTTTAAGATCAGGAACAAGGCAGAGGTGACCACTGTCTCCATTCTAGTCAACGCCGTACAAGTCCTAGGAAAGACTTATAGGGAAGTCTTTAGGAAGTCTTATAGGGAAGACTTATAGGAAGTCCTAGGAAGTTCATAGGGAAGACAAGGAAAGAAGTAAAAGGCGGCTTAAATAGTTAGACTTTTCATTTTCTCGTGTAAGTGTAGGTGTCCCAGGGCTGGGACTGGGGCTCCAGTCTCAGCTTATCCTGCTGCACGGTCATCTGCAATGCTTGCTTGTTAACCCATAGTCCAAGATGGCTGCCCAAGTGCTGGCCATCATGTTTGTATTCCAGCCAAGTGGAGAAAGTAAATGAGAAGGAAGTATGACCGCTCTCTGCTTGGACGTTACTTGAGAGGCCTATCTACCACTCCTACTTCTACCCCACTGGCCAGGGGACATTACTGGACTCAGTTGTCACCTTGATTCTGGGTGGCCACTAGTGGAGAACAAATGGAGAATGGGACAGGGACGCAGGGACAAACGCTCAGGACTGAGAGGACAGCTCAGGCGGCGGGCAGACTGAAGGTCCAGGCCAAGATCAGAGGTCATCCCCTGCTGGGAGCGGTGCCATGCCGCTGACATCCTCCAGCTGTGCCCACCCAGCCTCAAGCCCCTTTGTGGGGGGAGGGGAGGAAGCAATGGGGCGGCCGTTGGCCTTCTGTGGCACCTGGAGCAACGTGGGCCGGCCTCTGGCCTGGTCTGCGAGACGCCGCATGACCTCGCTCGTTCCAGTGCCACAAGAGGGAAGGTGCTTCGATCAGCTATTTTGCTGCCTGGATCCATGTACTGGCAGGAGGGCAGTTAGCAAATGTGCAGAGCACGGTTGCCTTTGTCACAACTTCAGCAAGCGTATTTTTAGCTTAAAGACTCCGGAGTGACCTGACTATGCAGCCCCAGAGCCTAAAGGCGCCATCAGAGCCAGGGCAGAGGCAGCTGGTCACCCCCCGCCACCAGTCCAGACAGTGCCCTGTCAGGAGGGCCAAAGCAAAGGTCTTGTGGGTCACACACTCCAGAATGTTTAAAACACCTGCCAGACAAAGGACCAGCTGCAGTGCCGGTGTTGCATTTAGCAGTGAGAACATGGGGGCCGTGGGGGCCGCAGCCGAGCAGAGAGGACCCGAGATGCACGGCGGGGACCCCGCGATGCGTGTGGAGGGGCAGGGCCTGGGAGCTGCAGGGCCCCAGCTTCTGTCACCTTGTCGTGGAATCCTCTGTCCCCACCGCAGGGCCAGCAGGAAGGGCTTCTGTGACAGGTGACGGGGGAGCCCAGAGGGGCAGCCTTGCAGATTCCCATCGAGGTCATTCTCACAACGGAATAGCCGGGAGGACAGGCAGGGCATTTGTCAAGGATGGAGCCGGCGTGACAACCAGGCACTGGGCCCTAGAGGAGAGGTGGGCTGCGTCAGCAAGGCCTCAGAGCGACTGGGTTTAAATCTTTTCTGCAGGTCGGGTCTGAGGGGGGTGTGAACGCCCCTCTAGCCTTGGTCCAGTGGTGAGGAATTGGGTGGTGAAGCCCTCAAGGGCTACGCTGCCCCTCCTGGTCCTTCTGGAAGGGGCCCTGGGCACCCCCAGCCTGACCAGTGAGCAGGGTGCCCACGTAAAGGCTGAACCCAGGGTGCGACGATAAGAGCAGAAAGGCAGTCAGGCCACTCGGGGCGCACGTGAGGCTGGGGGGAGGCAAGAGGGCTGGGCCGGCCCCGCCCGGAGCAGGACCCTCGTCCCTGGCGTCTGCCTGGTACCCCCCTGGCCCTCGGCCTCCCAGTGGGCCCGGGTCAATCCCAACACATCGGTCAACGAGACCAGAGTCCACTGGGGCCATCAGCAGGATGGCGCAGCAACCAGGCCCGCAGGTCTGCTGGGCACCCCTGGGCACCCCTTCCCTCGAGGGTCCCCCCCGCCAGCAGGGCGTATTGGAGGAGGGGCGGGGCTTTGGCCAAGCCCCAGGTTAAGAGTTACTCATGGATGAGAGCTCCTAGTCTACAAACTTTCCTGGAGTCCTTATCCTTTAAGAAACGTGTCCCTGAGGACAGGCCAGTACCTTGTGTCATCCCGGTGCAGAGTCCCCGCCTCGGCACGCAGTGTGGGGTTCCCTGAGGGGGAGGGGAAGGCCGGTGCCCCCCTTCCCACGATCTAGGTCGAACCTCCTTCAGTCCCCCCACGCTGTCTGGGTCCGGACCCTCTCCCTGGGGCGCCCCGCTCCAGCCCTCTCTGCGGGTGAACCCCCTAAGCAAGGTGGAGTTCATCCCTGGACCCCGAATGTCCTGGAGCAGGGGCTGCAGACCGCCGTGGACTGGGGGCCCTTGGGGGGTGGGAAGCGTCCTGGGGAGGGGAGGGGCGGGCTGCAGGGGCTTCCACGGGGGGCCACAGCTGGCTGCCCCACTGCCGCCTGGGACAGGACGTTCAGCCCCCCCGTAGCCCTCGGGACGCTGCCTCCTCCGGGGAGGCCCTGTGGCCCCTGGACATCCCACCCCGCCTTCCACCAGAGCCCACCACGGCGGGGGATCTCGTCTCTGACCCTCGACCTCAGAGAGCTTGGTCCCCTGGCCAGTCCAGGGTCTGGAGGAAGCGGCCCTGGCATCACCGGGGGCAGCTCGGGGGCACTGCCAAGTGCTGTTGGGGGCATCCGGACTTCATATCGCAAACGCGGTCCACGACCGAGCGGCACAAGATCACGACACCCTGCCTGTCCCCCGCCTGGCTGACGCCGGCCTGCGTCTGGTGCCCGCTGGGGGACACAGTTCTCGTCCCCGACACCCCCAGGTGTTGTCAAGTGTCACCGGCCTTGAGGTTCCTGTCCCAGCCCCCTCTTCCCCGAATGGAGGGTGTGCCGGGGACGGGAGCTCTCCGCCGGCCTCCCTCTGTCCCCACAAGTGTAACGAGGCCCAGACGGGCAGGAAGTGCGGCGAGTGACAGCTCAGAAAATGGCTCTAACGAGAGGGGCTGCGGGACAAAGGTGGCATTCAGCGCGTTCTGGGACAGCAGGTCCCTCCCGGCCCTTTGGCGGCAGGCGGTGCTGGATCCCCAGCTTTCTGAGGGCGCCCCCCCCGACCCCGCAAGCCTGAGTTTAATGAGCGGCTTCCCTGTGCGGCCACCTCCGGACCCCGTCTTGGCTGGAGTCCCCTGTCCCCGTGGGGCTGCCGGAGCCCCAGGCTGGCTTCACCCACGGGGCTTCCTGTGTGACCGCGGTTCTGCCTCTTCGTCTGGTCTTCCTTGTAAACTGGCAAAAACTCACCAATGGTGGGTTTCTGCGGGTTTGGCAGTTGTGGCCCCATTTGAAACAGTTTAAATGAGCAAAGAGCGAAAGGGGGTAAAACTGCAATCAGTGTACAAATAAAATACACTTTCCAGTTTAGTACTTGCGTAAACCAGAGCGTGCGTGATGAAACTTTCGGCTCAGAAACTAGCAAAGCTACTTTGGAATTACACAGGGTGTCTGTCCCGAAGCACCGAAGGCACCTCTGCTTCTCCCGAATGTTCACCCACTTCCTATAAGAGTTAACGGTTTCTGGAGTCTCAGACTTGAGTTGCTAACAGTTCTCATGGGTGAGTAAGCATGCGCGTATGAGTCCTGTCTGGGCCGGGGTCGGGGGCTGCATTTCTGAGCGGCTTCCTGGGAGCAGCGGGGCGCACCCCCCCCACCCCCGTCCAGGGATCTGGGGGCAGCTTCCGCCCCGACAGGCTCTGAGGGCGTCGTCTGGAGCAGGGAGGAAGGGGTGGGGCTGGAGGAGCCCTACGCTGCCTGAGGGGCCGGTGGCCGCGGCTGGAGGTGAGGACCCGGCAGAGGTGACAGGGCACTGTGGGAGACGGTGTGCTCCTTTTCAGATCGTAAATAATGCTGCTCGATGTAGAAAACATGGGAAATCCACGAAAATCTCAACAGGAGAAGTCACGAGTGCACTCAGCAGCCGTTTTTTATCTTTATGTTATTTTGGTCTGCTGCTTCTCCCATCGTAAGCCCGCAGCGCGTACTTATGGCGTTGTAAACGCATCCCCGCTTTATCTAAAACCCTGTCTAGGAGTCGGGGTCCCACCTAGGTTGGTGCACCTGCAGGGGCTGGGCTGGGGCTGAGCGTCCTCCGAGGGGACCCCGGGAGAGGGGTAGACGGGAAAACAGCTGTTTCTCTGAACCCGCGCGACACGGGCCCACAGGTGGGGCTCCTCCAGCGTCCTCCAGGCTCCAAGAAGCTCATATGGAATCTGGGGTCCCTGACACCCTGAAGGTTGTGGGACCCGAAAACCAGGCTCCACCCACCTCTCATTTGTCAGCTGCCTCGGATGTCAGGGGTCAGAGGTCGGTCATCAGGGTCTCACTGGACCCAATCCTTGCTCCTGGACATCTGGGTGCCCCGTGTTTTCTGGAGCTGGGAGGAAGGAGGAAGGGACGGGAAGGAAGGGCCCTGGTGGGACGGGGTGGGGGCCAGGCCAGCTCACCAGGCCCCCGTTGGGGTCTTGGCCCCAGGCCTGCCCTGAAATGGGCGTCCCGCACTTCCATGTTATTGGGAGACACGTTAGGGCCCCGTCGGTTTTCCTTGAAGAACTTGCGCCTGGAGGAAGGCAGACACCTGGCCCCCTCCCCCGCCAGACAGCGCCCGCAGCACGGGTTCACACACGGCTGCCGGCCAGGGGGCGCGGCTGCCAAGAAGCAGAAAGTCTCCCTTTGTTAATCATGCTCCATCAAACTTCGTGCTGGCCTGGAAAGTAGGCCGCGGCCGGGCCAGCGGGGCCGGGGGTGGGGGGAGCCTGGACCCTCACCGGGCCGCGTGGAGCCACCGCTGGGAGAGGCCGGCTGCCCGGCTGGACGCGGTTTCTCTTCTGACTCACGTAAGTATTTATAGCAGAAGAGAGATGGTCCGAGGCCAAGCTCCTGAGGCGGGAGTCGGGAGAGATTAAATCTCCGCACAGGCCTCAGCCCGTCTACCCCTCGGCCGCCCGGCGTCTGGCGGCCGCCGGTGAAGGACAGCTACTGCGGTTTCCCGCCGCCCGTTCCAGACGCGGCACATTTGCCCGTCGCGGTCTCGAGAAGATGCCAACCCCAAAGGGGGCAGATCCGTGCCCAGACGCCGGCAGCCTGGACGCGGTGGAGACACCAGGGAGGCCGCATGTCTGCACCAGCGCTCCCCGCGCAGAGCCCCCGGGGCGGGAGCTGCAGCCCCTCTTGTGCTGGTCACCTTGTGTCCAGTGGGCCCGGGGGACTCGGTGACAGAGGCTGCACCTGTCCTGGGGAGGGCTGGCCTGGGCACCCCTGGGAAGGGCTCTTCTGGGCTTGGGCCCTAAATGTGCAGGGTTATTGCAAATAAAACAGCCAGAGGAGGGAATGGCTGGTGTCCCCAGGGGTCAGGCACAGGTGTGACACGAGTGCCAGGTGTCACCCAGACTGTCGGGGCAGCGAGGTCCCAGCTTCTCCCCCAGCCCTGGGCTCTGGCCAGTTGCAGACGAGCAGCAAAGAGATGGCAGACGAGAGGAAGGTCCAGGACTGCCCGGCCTCGTAGCACAGGGCAGTGGGGGTGAGAGCAGGAAGGGTTATCTGTCCCAGAGGCCTTGGCTCTGTGTCCCCTCCACGGCGCCCCCTCCAGAGAGGCCAGGGCCCACCCGCCTATGTCCTGCCACGGAGAAGGAGCTTCCGGAGAGGCACTGAACCCCCCAGCTGCTGGCCGTCACCCCATTAAGCCCGGGGTCAGCCAGGCACCTGCCTCCAGTCAGGATGGCCCTGAGTCCCCCTCCTCGGCCGCTCCTCCAAGGCCACCTTGCACCCTCATCCTTCCGTCCCATGCGGGCTTTGGCACGGCCTCTCTTGGGGGGCGGCGGTGCTGTGGTGACAGATGATGCCTGAGATCCCGCCCACAGGCCTCTCATGTGTCTCTGAAACCCCCTCTGGCAGTCCCGGGAGAAATTTAAAACCCTGAAGTCTGAAAGAAAGGGTTAAAGTGCCCAGTTCTTGGGGAATTTGCATCCAGGCTCAGAGAGTTGGGTCCTGTCTCAGGACAGCGGCTTGGCACGGCCGGGGTCGGCTGTTAGTGAGGCCAGGAGACGACCCTAGACTCACACAGGCCACCCCGCGGTCGTTGGGTGGGAACGTGTCCACAGAAGCCCGCCCTCGGGGCGCAGGGACCCCTGCAGCAGCCCAAGGGGTCTGAGAGGAAAGGAGTGGAAATCGTCTCAGGCCTGGCCTCACCAGCACCCCTCCAGCCCGTCCTCCTCCCTGTCCAGGTCCGGGGCCCACAGAAGTGGCCGCATCCACCAAGAGGCTGGCGATGGCTCCGGCCTCCTGGCCTTACCTGGGGGAGACCCCCCACTGCCCGAAACCTCGTGGGGCGCCTCCCACCTCCTGGTGGCGGCCCCAGGTCTGGCCTGCTTGTGGCACTTTCCTTCACCCACAGGGTCCCCGAACCCACCCCTCTTTGTGCCTGGGGGGCCCCCAGTGCCCCTGAGTGTGCCTGGCCTGCAGGCTCTCGGTCCCTGCCCGGGGCCAACTGTCCCCCTCCAGCGCTGACTCACTCTGGCCCGTGGACCCTGCATCCTGGTGGTGCCCCCTCCTCCCACGTGATTTCAGGAGAGCCCCCTCCGTGGAGCTCTCACCTGGGGCTGCTGCAAAGGGTCCTGACCTACGGAGAAACGTTCTCGCAGTTTCACGTGCACGCCTCAAAGGTCAGAACAACTCATAATCACCCAAGTGAACTTTAAACCTAAATGTCTGTATGCACTACTGAAACCACTGAAGCATTAGAAAGCTAGGATAAAGGTCTGAGGGTCGAGCAGCGGTGAGGAATTTTAGCCTGACCCAAGGCCCAAACTGTAAAGCTAGTGGGACCTATCTGATTTTCTAAGAATTTGAAATTTCTCTAGAGCACGATTTAGTGAGCACAGCTGGAATGTAACGTCAGGCTGGGGAGATGGGGTTCACCCCAGTCCTACTGAGGAACTGCTGCTGGGTTGCGGGGGGCTCCTCTCCCGGGGGACGCCGCGCCGTCCTGCTGGGGAGGGGTCTTAGCCGGCCCCCCACTCCCATGCCCCACAACAAGTTCATCTTGGGCTTCATCCTTGTCCTTCTCTCTCTCTTGTTTTTCAACAATCAGTTTTTCTGTTCTCACAAGCCCTTCCTATCTGAGGACGCGTCTCCCTCTGACTCGGGTGGGGGGGGGTCTGTCTCTGGGTCTGTTTTCCTCTCTGTCCCCTTTGCACGCGTCGGGAGTGTGGCCCCACCCTGGCTCTGTCTCTCAGCCGCTCTGGCCACGCCCACCTCTACCTCTGTCTCTTCAGGCCCGGGAGGGTTTCTGAACTTCCCCTGAACCCCTGGGCTTGTTCTTCTGGGGGCGGGGGCCAGCTGCCCTTGCTTTCAGAGCCAACAAGCCCGCAGTTCTCTCAAGACCCTGTCCTCTTCTCAGAGCGATACCGGCTCACGGCCATGGGCACCAGGTCCCTTTGAGATGAGCTGGGTGCCCAGGTGGGCTTTTGGAGCTCAGCCCCCCCCGGGCCAAAGGATCGGGGCCCGCCCCCTCAGGCTCTTCCACAGAGGGAAGGGGTGGCGGAGTGTCCCTTGCCCCGCTCCCTTTCTGGAGGGCTGGACCGGCTCGAGCGGAGTCCGTGCCTGGCTCGGGAGTTGGGGTATCAGATCCTTCAGCCTGGTTGTCAGATGGCGCTGCCACACGGGGGGACCCAGCTCCCAGCCAGCCCGACCCCAGGGGCAGGGTGGCAGCTTCCCAGAAGATTCTGTGTCTGAAGGCGGTGGTCAGGGCCCACACTGGCCCTTCTGTGGGGTGACTTCCCCCTGGGAACCCCTAACCAGCTGGGGGCCTCCACTGAACCCCTCTGCATCCCCGCGTGTGAGAACTATGGGGTGGTCGCTCTCTCTCCGTCACTCTGGGCTGTGTGTATATTCTGGAAATGCCGAGTCATTTCTCCCACGGGCAGGCGCTTCCTGCTCCCTCCAGGGACCCGGGTCCGCTCCTTTGGGTGATTTCAATAAGAGCCGGTGTCGGGGTGGAGGCCATTCTCGCGTCCCCGCCGTAAACTGGGAGCCCTGGCTATTTTCATGCTTCCACCACGAGGCTGGCAGACGCCGTCACCCCGTGTGTAGGGACATCTGTGTTCTAGGGCTCAGGGTGGCTGCGGAGGCCACTGTGAACGAGGGGGGACTCGGAACCAGACCAGGCTGGACCTGGGCCGCCTGGGGCCCGAGCCGGAGAGGACTCTGTTTGCTGGCAGAAACGTGTGCGAAGGGGAGAGGCAGAGCTTACCAGGGGTCCCCGGCGGTGGAGCGCCATTCCGCGTGTCTGTTTGGGAGTGCAGTGATTTATTTTCCTGTCTGAGCCTTGCTTTGCAGTGGGATTTGCAGCCACGAAAGTTCTTGGCCAGGACATTTGTGTCTTAGGAAATGTTGGGTTGCACTTTTATTTTTAGCTTCAGGAATGTGACACTTGATATTATTTGGGTTGTTTAAGATGGGCCAACTTTAAGATGAGAGCTATGTCCCTTCACCCCACGCCAATCCTGGAACCTTCCCGTCTGAAAGGGAGGGTCTCAGTTCTACGCTGGAGAAAGCAAGCTGTCCTGTGCTCTGTTTCTGGGGAGGCTTCTGCCCGAGTTCCCCCCATGTGCCCCGAGTCTACGCCACCAGCCGGGAGGAACTGGCCTCTGGTGGGTCAGAGAGCAAACTGCTCTCCAGGCTGGTGTGGGGGCTGGGTTCTCAGGCCAGGGGACAGATATCCCCACTGGGGGGGCCTCTCTGTGACTGATGACACCCCACCCCAGGACGATGGGTTGCAGACCCAGGAAGCTGCCTTTCCCTTGAGCCGGCTGAGCACACAGCCCGCGAGCTCCTGGCGGCCCTTGAGTCTTCCCCGGGCTGACCAGGTGTACAGAGCGACTGAGGGCGGAATTATAGCCCTGGAGGGGGCCTTGGCCTCAGTACCTTCCAGAGCTGTGCCGGGCGTCCCACTGTAATGAATGGCCCTTAAGCTGGGGTCAGGGTGTTAGGGAGTCACGCCCAAACCCCTGCCCCCAGCTGCCCACACACCTCCGTCCGAGGGGCCCAGGCGGTCTGCATTCACCCAGCCTCGAGGTCTGCACTTCAGCCTTCGCCCTTCGGAGCAGAGCCTGCGGGGGAGACACGGGCCTGGGTGTGAAGACCTCGGTTTGAGTCTGGGTTCTGCACCAACGACTGTCCTGAGTGAGCCACGCGCATGCCCGGTGCCCGGCCCCTGCGACACGGGAATAGCCCCGCGAGGGTGAGATGGTGGAAATGCTCTGCCCCCACGACCGACATCGCCCCTCGCGCCTGCCCGGACAGCTGGACACGACCAGGCCTGCATGCAGATACTCTTGTCTCGCAGCCAAAGAGGCGGCTGGAGACGGCTGGCCTTCTTCCTCAGGCCGGGCTGGGTGCCTCAGCGGGGTGGGGAGGGGGACGGTTCTCCATGAAGTTGGAGCCTGTGCATCTCCTTCACATCCTGAATCGAGTCCCCGAGTCGCTGAGCACTTTCCTCTAAAAACAGCTTCATTCTTTCCGTTTTGCAGGGATTTTTTTAATGGGAGGCAAAGGCTTCTCCAACATTAAGTGAAGCGTGTGTCACGCGGGGCTCACAGAGAGCAGCTGGCCCGGCCCAGCCCCTGGAGCGCAGCACGGCCACCGCCCGCCCGGCCTGCAGGGGCAACGGCCTCTCTGTGACTCCAGCTTCTCGTTCAGGGGCCACCATCCCTGCCAGGATGTGGCTCACTCGTCCCCGAGTGCCCACGCCTGGCACAGTCTCGTAAGTGCTGATACATCAAGTATGCGACGAGCTAAGGGCCCTGACCGCTGTGTGAGGCGGGACGCAGCCGCGTGGGCTCTGAACACACTGAGGAGGGTCCTCAGAGTCTCTGGGTTCCTTGGCTGACTGCTGTGGAGGCCGGAGCAGCGGGGCCCGATGCCTCGGGACGGGACGGTTCTGAGGGCCTCAGACCTGCTTCTCCTCGCTGGCAGAATGTGGTCGAGCCAGCGCTGGTTGGGGTGTGTGTGTGTGTGTGTGTGTGTGTGTGTGTGTGTGTGTGTGTCCCTCGGCTCTGGGGTCAGCAGCCCGTCTCAGTCTCATGGTGCTTCAAAAGCCAGCTGGTGCTTTTGGCGGGGAGACCAGGTTTGGGTTTGGGAGGTTCCCCCCTCTTCTTCCTACTTCCCTGAGTTTCCCACATTTTCCACAACATTTTCATAATTTAGAAAGCTAATTTTTAAATGTCTGCAGTAATTCTGAAAACAGCATTTCTATGTATCCCCGTTTCCAGCCTTGCTCCTGAAGGGTCTACGATGTGTACCCGCTTTGGTCCCAGGATCACTGTGGGACGTGCTCCGTCTCAGCGGCAGCCCAGCCGCCTGTCGCGGGATGAATGTCCCACTATGGCCACGTGCTCCTCTTCAAGTCTACCTGAGGCCTTCCCCTGCTCTCTACCAGGCTCATCCTGTGCATTTTCTGTCCCAAACCTGAAACGGCCACTTCTCCAAGAAGTCCTGGCTTCTCAGAGTGAGAAATGGTCTTTAGAAACCACAGTTTGGGGCTAGGTGTGCTCATTGCTGGTACAGCGCCATCGTTTCCAAGCTTTTCCAGAGGGCAGATTTAGGAAATATACATATTTTTAAGAGGAGAAAAAGCAGGAGCTGACTACTATTTATTCAGATTTATTACTAACGAGCTTTTACCTTGCTCCATTGACTTTACACGGGGATCTCTGAGAATCTCTCTTGTCTTACGTAAAAATTTTGGTTCTTACCAGCAGTAACTTAATTCCTCATTTATTCACTCCTACAGTCTATCTAAATAGTTTCAAAATAACAGCACTGATAATACTAACCTTATGAGTACCAGATGCACATTAAGGCTTCTGTGTGATTCTCTGAGTCCTTAGAATATGTCCCACTGGGGATGCATAGTCAAAATGCTGTATTTTAAAATCTCTTGAAATAATATATTTTGAAGTCATTTACTAACCACAAATTTGTTTCTAGTTTTAAAATATCTTTTAGGGATTGATTTTCTTTAGAAAGTTATAAAAGACAATCATAGGGTCCCCCAGTCAAAACTCTATGACCAAGCACATTCTAGAAGCTTCACCTTCATCCCTCCCCTTCCTCACCCACCAGGCAAATTTTACCTGATGGCTTTTGGTTTACCTTCCATTGTTTCTTTCTTTTTTTTTTTTTTTTTTGTGGCATGCGGGCCTCCCTCCGCTGCGGCCCCTCCCGTTGCGGAGCACAGGCTCCGGACGCGCAGGCCCAGCGGCCATGGCTCACGGGCCCAGCCGCTCCGCGGCACGTGGGATCCTCCCAGACCGGGGCGCGAACCCGGTTCCCCTGCATCGGCAGGCGGACGCGCAACCACTGCGCCACCAGGGAAGCCCCATTGTTTCTTTTTGAAGATGTAAGCAGAAAAAACTTTCAGAATTGCCCTTTTCTTACACCAAAGGTAGCTGTCCTCTTCTTCCACATAAAAACCCATCCTGGGGACCCTTCCAGCTAGGCACTGAGAGGTCCTATCCTCCTTTCCTACAGTTTCCGGGGTCTCTCCTGCTGTCTACTGTGAGTGCGGAGCTGCTGCCCTTTGGGTCTGCCCCACAGCTGCCTGGACCCTGCGAACAGCAACTTTCCTTCCCTCCCAGCACTTGGGGCTCTAACGTCTGCAGGCCCAACTTCATGCAACCTCTGAAATTTATCCCAATTTTAAAGTGTTTGATCTGTACTCCAAGGCCACCAGGAATCCTCCATCCTCAGCAGGGAGGCCCAGGCTGTGACTGCTCTGGGCCCAAGGCCCCTGCATTATTTGGGAAGGTGGCCTTCAGCTGACTGACCAGTCCAGATGCATGTGTGAGCCAGGGTCTCCTTGTGGAGAACAGAATTTGGGACACAAGTGTGCAGCCTTGTCTGTTCAACTTGGACCCGAAGCAGCTGCTGGAGCTGCAGAAGGCAAAGCGGGTGCCAACCCTGGCTCAGAAGGGACCCAGAGGGCCACTGGGGTTGGCCTTGGTAACTGGACAGAGCACCCAAGAGGTAGGTCTGAGCCAGGCCCGGGTGGGCCCGTGACCTCGACTGGGGTATCATGGAGGCTGGATCTCCTCCCAGCCCCTGGGTCTGCTGGGTGCGTCCACACCAGGCAACTCAGGAGATTCTTCAATAACTTGTGACCTGATTCCTGGGGGGTGAAGAGCATCCCTATCCCTTTGTCCGTTCACTCACTCGTGGGTGCCCCCTGGGCCTCTCTCCCTCCAACACCACCTATGAAACGTGAGCTTTTGCGTTTTCTCCGCGAACACTCCTTGTGGTCCAGCCCAGCAGACCCTGCCTCTCAGGCTGCACCCTTCATTGCATTTGGGCCATTTGATGACTGTCCGTAGAAGTTCAGCTGGCTGGGGTGAAGATCTAGGTGCCGGGGATACATCAGGGAAACCATGGGGCCCGCAGTCAGGGACGGGGGACAACATAGCCAATTGTGTACATGAAGCAGGCTGGCCGGGGGTGGAGCCAGGAGAGACGTGAGGGGGCTGCGGCCCGGGCGGAGCCCCGAGGGAGGTGAGTAGGTGTGCCTGGCCAGGAGAGCACCACAGGGCCAGCCCGGGGGACAGAGGGGACAGCGGTCCAACAGCTGCAGAGGGTGGGCCGAGGGGAATGCATGGGGCCCCGTGTCTCCTGCTGTGAGGAGCACAGGCCCCGGGAGAGGCAGGGGGCAGGCGGGCACCACAGGGGTCCAGGTGGGAGACGACCCCACCCAGGTGGCCGTGGAGCGGGTGGTGAGACAGACGTGGGTCCTGGAGGTGCTTTGAAGGTAGAAGGTGGAAGGTTTGCAGAGATTAGTTGCAGCGTGAGGGGAAGAGGGGGCCAAGAAGGACCCCAAAGATTTGGGCCTGAGTTACAGGAAGGATGGGCGGCCCAGAGCTGAGCCAGGAACACGGCGGAGAAACGACTCCATCAGGGAGCTCGGCTTCTCTAGCAACTGCCCCGACAACAGCCCCCGGGCCTTTTCCTCCGTGAGGTGTCATCTTTTTGTGTCCCCAGCACCCAGCACAGAGATGGGCACATGAGGGGCCTCAGTACATTATCTCTGGAACTGAATTTTTAAAAATCAACCTATTATAGCCCCTTGAGGTTTACAGGATAAATCGACACCCAGAGCTGGGCACCGAGAGTGCTTGAGGCTACTTACTGGCAGAGTCAGGGTTAAAACAAGCTCTTTCTTCTCAGCTGTTCCAAATTGCCCCTCAGGCACCGCAGCTGGGAATGGGGCCCAGGTTCTCATAGATACTTAATGTTTCAGAGCTGGAAGAACCTTTGGAAACCATAGTTACTATTGGAAAGGGTCCATGGTGACACCACACCCATAGCAAGAACAGGATTCTTTGAAGAAAACAAAAAAAGAAACAACTGGAGAATAAGCCAGAGTTCTTAGAATCTGAAATGTGATTTTCAAAATAAAAATTCAGTGGAGGGCTGGAGGAGAAAGAGGAAGAATGAAAATTTAGAAAATTTTCTAAAATGTAGAGAAATGTAGACAAAGGGGTGGATGAGTTCGGGACAAGTTAAGTATGTGGAGGTTTAATCTGGGTGCTCCTAAAACCACCTGTTAGGGTTTCCAGAGTGAGAAAGCAGAAAACTGTGAGAGGAAATACTAAAAGAATTAATAGAAGAAAAGTTTCCAGAGTTGAAGAAAGTCAATCAGACTTAAAGGCCACAGTGTCCTGAACAGGAGGAAGGACAGAACATCGGCCCCTGATGTGCCTGCTGAGATTTGGGAATGTTGGTGCAGAGAGAAGGTTCTAAGAGCGCAGCAAGAGGAAGATGGAGCTCCTTGCAAGGGAACAGAATCATGTGTGATCAGCGTTGCGGGTGTTAGATTTCCATGTAGGGCCTTGGGACTTCTGGTAAGTGATGGCTTGGAACCTGGAATTCTATACCCAGCCAAACAGTCCATCAAGGCTGATGGAGAAGCAGAGCCACCTTGGGGCCTGCAAGAGCTCCAAACATGTATTCGCATCTGACCTGAAACCAGGCTTGGAAGGAAGAGGAAGACATGCGACTGAAGGAAAGCGCTCCCCTGCTTCCCCCCACCCAAGAACACAGAGAGGGTGTCTGACAACTGGCCCAGGTCCAGATGGCACCGTCCTAGTCAGGCAGGGTCAGAGCCCCTTGGAGCAAGGTCTCCCACGCAGGTGGAGTCCTTTCAGCCACAGAGTCATTAAGGAGCAGATGAGCTGGGGTGAAGACACATATTTCCATCATCAAGAAGAAGGAAGGCAATTGGAAACTCCCAGATAAACACAATGTGCACGAGAGAACGGACGTCTGGCTGTGCCAGAAGCAGACGGGGCAGGGGCGAGGGCAGCAGAGGACGTGTGGGGGGAGGGCTCCCACCTGTCCCATCACCCTGGTGGCACTGCTTGTCCACGGGACCCCATTCCTTCTCTGCAGACCCAACCATGGCACGAAGGGAGCGTGCTGCTCCTGGCCACGGCTGGCGGGAGGCATGGAGCAAGGTATCTCTCTGACACGGGAAACAGGACGCCAGAAACCCACTTGCAGAAGACAGACGCTTTAACTGAAGAAAAAATAAAATTAAAATTAAAGAAAAACTTGGAATGGACATTTGGCCTGATGGTACTTTATTTCATTATTAAGTTGTAAATCCCTTTTCTATGCTGATGAGCAAAGCTGGAGGTTAAGTATCACTTTTGGTCCAGGGAGGTGGTCGGGCTGGGTGAGGCTCTAAACAGGGTGTGAAATAAATGTGACGCATGCTCTGCTCTCATTCCCTGGGGTCAGCGTCAGACCCCACCCCAGCCCACGCTCCGCTGCAGAGGCCTCCGTGTGTGCGGGAGACTCTGGGGCCGCAGGGTCACACACAGAGCCACGCGGGCGGAAAGATAGGAAGGGACCATTTGCGCCTCCTTCCGCCCGTGCTCCCTCCTGGCCTTGATGCTACACTTGCTATCAAGCACCAGCACGTTTGTGGCCCAGGACGGGGCTGCCTCGTGTCTCCTCAGTGCCGCAGATGTTTGCACCAAGCTTAGAACACTGAGGATGCTGCTGACAGTGCCGAAACCTGAAACGCAAAGCAGAGGTTTGTGCTCCTTGACGTAAGAGGGAGTGTGCGTAGTGTAAACCTTGAAACTGTAAAAGTAGTGCTGTAGCTGATGGAGAGGGGAGGGAGAGAGGAGAAGAGGGGGGAGGGGGGGAGGAGGGGGAGAAGGAGGAGGAAGGCAGCACAGTGTGCCAAGGAGCCGAGAGGATGTCCACAGGTGGCCCAGACCTAGAGACCCAGGTCCCACAGGGCTGGTAAGGCCAGCATGTCCCTTTTCCTAGAAATCACCCAAAAGCAACAAAGAGGAGACATAAATGTGCAAACTTCATTTTCTGGAAACCGAGGAACAGGGGATTGCCCAGACCTTCCGACAGGTGAAGTGAGGGCTCCCGGAGTCCTGTGATGAGCAGGAGGGAGAGAAAACTGAGGAGCTGGAGGGGACAGAGGGGGCCTCACAGCACGTCTGGAGGCTGAAGCATCAGGCAGGAAGGGGAAGGCGGCTGGAAAGAGGACCCGTGTGCAGGAGAGGGCCTGCACCGAGCAAGGTAGGGATGAGGGAAGAAGCTGCACTCCCGCAGCATCGGGAGAAACCAACGTACAGGAGCAGCCAGAACACTTTCTAAAAAGAAGAGTATTTAAGACAAGTTATAGGGACTTCCCTGGCGGCCCAGTGGTTAGGACTTGGCACTTTCACTGCGGGGGTTCAATCCCTTGTTAGGGAACTAGGATCCCTCCTGCTGTGCGGTGCGGCCAAAAAACAAACAAACAAACAGACAAAGTTATGAAGCCTCAGTGTGTATGGTAGCGCCGTGGGTGTAATTGAATAGAAGAAGTAGACCCCCACGCACACGGGGGTGTGGTCTGCACCGAGACCGAAACTCACATCCTCGGGGAAATTAGTAGGTTGGTAGGGACACCTGGTAGCTACCTAGAGAAAAAGTTAGTTGCATTTATACATTACCCAGTGCAGCAGGATAAATTCCAATTGGCTCAAATATTTAATAGTTAAAAAATAAAATCTTAAAAGTGTTTTTTTTTAAATGGGAGAATTCTTTAAAAATTCAGAAGGGAAAAGGCTTTTTAAACTGTGACACTAAAACCAGAAACTATGAACAGCTGATAAATTTGTCTATAAAAAAATAAAACAATTTCTGCACATCCTAAGCTGTCGTAACCAAAGTCAAAAGACAGAGTGGGTTGTGCACCTCATCTCATCCCACAGACAAAGGGCTCTAATATATAAAGAGCTCCTAGGAATCAAGAAGAAAAAGACTAACAATACAAAAAGTGAGAAAGAAAACGTCAGAGAATTGGCCCACATAAAGAGAAAGCAAGCGTTCTAAACCCATGAGAAAAGTGCCCTTAGCCCCACCTGGGGCCCCGTTTGACCGACTGGACTGGCCAGGGCCCCAGTTTGCTGGCGCTGTGCCGTGGCCTTGACAGGGGGCTTGTCACATGAGCATCGTTCCGCACACAGACCCGTGGACCTCACGTGTCCACGCCTAGGAGTTTTCTTGCAGATGCACTGCGTGTGCGTGCACCATCGCTCAGACCCAAAGAAACCACCCCCTGCCCGCCGGCTGGGGCCTGCCCTGCGTGGGTCACACAGCGGATGGTGCACAGACACGGAGCCGGGGGACGCTCTTTCTGTCCGAGGGGGTCGCCCGGATGTCCCGGTTCCTGGTTCAGGCAGAGCACGGGCAAGGCCGCGGACACAGAGGGACCAGGGTGTGATGCCCCTGATCCTGACATTGCTGGCTGGACGTGGGCTGGGGGTGGGGAGGGGACACCCATGCTCCTATATTTTGAACCCTGTACATGTATTATCTATAGTAACGTGGAATTACTGTTATTTTTTTTAAAGAACCCAGAGTGTAAAGCTCTTGTTTCGGGTTAGGTGGCCACCCCCCGAGGAAAGGAACAGAGCCAGCCATGTGCGTCCCCCTGGGAAGGGCAGCCGGGGACGCAGGATGAGGCAGAGGGTGGCTTTCCCGTTTGTGTGCTTTGATTTCATGGTTTGAGTATTTACGATTATCTTATCATTTGTTTTAAAGTGCCATTTTGGCTCTTATGTTTGCGATTTCCAAAAGTAAATGGGGAGAACTAAATGAAGTGGAAATCAAGTTTCATCAGAAAACAGAGGTTTAGGACCAGTATTTGAGATACACTGTTGGTTAATAGGAGAAGCGGGGGCCCACGGCCTTCACCAGGGGGTGCCCAGAGGCGACAGGTGACCCAGGGGCGCTGCAGGTGGTGGGGAGCCTGGCCCAAGAAGCTCCCTTTTATCTGATTTACATGATGGAGTTAGACTTTATTTGGGAAAAAGTTTCTGCCACTAAATGTAACAAGGGTGAAAAACCACCATGTGCAAAGGCCCACATACAGGCGCTCAGGTCGGCTGACGAACTCGGCACAAGTGGCCAGCGGTGGAGTCTGGAGAGTTCCTTGATGTCTGTTTTTATGGCGAAGCCACTGAGAGTGGGAGCTGGGCTTCATGCTCTGCGCCCAGCACAAAAGTCTCTCTATTTATGGATGTGAAAGTGGTGATTAAGGTGGAAATCAGCCCTCACCACAGTGGCTGTTAGTTTAAGGCTCTACAAATGTTTATTTTCAGCCTGAAATTTTCTGTCTAAATTCACAGTTTACAGTTTAACTGAATTACTTTCATTCATTTTTGAATTTACACACAGTGATGAATTCCTTCCTTGCCACTTTAAAACCATCTTCAAGGGTTTTGTTATGTCGCCCACAGATAAATCAAAAGCAGTGGAGACGTAAGAGTTGAAATGTTTCCTTTGTCTGCCCTCTGAGAGTAACCCCTGGTCTCTGGAAGAAAAAGAAAAATTAACAAAATTAAGTAAGTGAAAAATCACTTGGTCTTGGTGAATTCGGAACCTCACCAATGTTCAGAGCTGTTTGTGCCTGGAGGTTCTGGGGTAGCTGCTTGGTCTCTCTCCCTCTGGGTGGCCCCCCACCCATTTGGACGGGTCTCCTGGGGTGATGGGGGGATGACCCGACAGCTCCACCCTCACACCCTTCTCTTGCCTTTCTCCCCAAATCCACTTCAGGAGAGAGAAATGAGGAGAATTCAGCCAGGCCCTGGGCCCTGCCAGGATTCTGGCCCCCCCATCCGAGCAGCTCCCAGGGACTGTCTTGGGTACATCTTGTCACCTAGGGATGAGTGATGGCGAAGACCCAGGAGGGCTGCGGGGTTACTCCTTTTGTTTATTGCCCCAGACCACTATGATATGAGCAGAAACACTTTCAAATCATAATAACACTGAATAAAAGTGAAAATGCCAACTACATCTATTTTTAGGCATTAACACACAAAGTAGGTGTTTATTATTGACTCTATTTCCTTTTTAAAAAAATCATCTTATTTTTAATGCTTGACACTTCAGAATAATAAACATACGCTAACTACATAAAATAATGATAATCATAAAATTTGACCATACATTTGTTTAGCACTGTATATAAAAACATTATATATATTATATAATTTTGGTGGGTCTACAAAATACCTGTGACATAGGCAAAGCAAGTAATAATGTTCCCACTTTCAAAAACCAGATGAGAAAATGAGTGGTCAAGAAGGAAGATGACTTGTCCCGGATCCCAGAGTCAGCAGGTGACCTGTGGGAAAATACGAAGCTCAAAGCCACTGGACTGTGCTGCCTTTGCAGCCAGTGTCCCGGGTCCCAGAGGCAGGGCAGTTCTGATGTCACCAAGTGAGAGAAGGGCCTTCCCACCGAGAGCAGGTTACACTTGGCCATGCGTGGAGAAGCTCATGGGTGGGTCACGGGGATTCCTAAGTCAGGGATGGGAAACTTCCTTTCTTTTTTAATTAGCAAATATTAGAATCACATAAGTAAAAATATGGTTTAATTTCGTTGAATTGTTTTTCTTTTTATTCAATTTTTTACTTCAAAAAATTTCAAACTCACAGAAAAGTTGAAAAATAGTACGTACAATGAACAACTGTATACTCTGCGCCTAGGTTCACCAATTTTAAACATTTTTGCATATTTTGCTTTCTCTTTCTCTCTCTACACACACACACACACACACACACACACACACACACACACACACACACACACACACACCCCTTTTTAGTTTTTGGTAACCGCTTCAAGGTAAGATGCAGACCTTGTGACGCTCCCCTCCTAAGTGCTTCTTCTGAGAGCAAGGATTCCTGCAGAGTAGCCACTGCCCAGCACCCCCTCCAGATGTCCCCCTCCCACTCATACGCAGCCCCACCCACTTCTCCCACTGGCCCCGCCAGCGCCCACCCCTGCTGTGCGTGCGTTGAGTTTAACGCACCGCGGGATCCGGGTTGGCCGGGACACCTCGTTCACAACCACAGGGCTGTGCTTTTCCTTCTGTACCACCTCCTCCTCCAGGCTCCGCTCCTGCCCACCCCAGAAGCCCCATCTGAGCAATTTAATGGGTGGCCCGAGGGCGGGTACGGTGCCTCGGTACCATCTCGCCCTAAACCGTTAGCGGCTCGTGGCCTTTCACATTTCACCACTCTGTGAATAGCCGGGAGGCCCTTTGTTGGCGTGACCACACAGCTGTGTAACGCGTGTGAAGCTGACGTAGCGGTTAATGTAAAATCGCCTATTTAAATGCTCCTCTCCCGGTTTAGATGTCAGGGACCCCGCCTTGCAACCCAAAGCCGGGTCCAAAATCCTTCTCTGCATCCCCAGACACAAAGTAAGGCTGTGGTCGTCGGAAGGAGGCACCATCTCTTTGGCTTAGAGAGGAGGTGAGACTCAGCAGAGGACAGAGGAGAGACATTGGGGCGCTGCCGTGGTGGGGCCGGCAGGGCCCAGCATGTGAGCGACAGAGCCATGGCTCTGGGGTAAGCACGGCGACGCTGCAAGGGAAGGCAGTCGACTTTGGACTCTTTTCTCTTTTTTTAGTGAATTTAAAGCTCAGCCAAAGGAAAGTGGGAAATAACATGACTAACTCCATGCAACCCACCAGAGACCACAAAGCCAGGTTACCACCAAAAGTTCATTCCCCTCACAGCCGCGGCCTCCCAGGGAAGGCCAAGCCCTGAGTGCATGTGACAGAGCCCAAGGGAAATTGCCCACGCCCGCACTACAGCTACAGGAAGGTCTTTCCTGTTGTTTGCAAGAAGATGATTTAGTTACCAGTCTAAATATAAATCAGTGAACTGTTTTCAACATTAAAAATAAAATGAGCGCTGCTTGTTTGCATCTGAAGAAATTTTAATGTGGACTTAAAAAAATTTGATCAGAGAATATGATTCTTCTCAGGGATTTCAGGATATGTCTGATTATTCCCCTGCTGTTTTTGCCTTAATGTATTTTTAAAAATTAATTAATTAATTTTATTTTTGGCTGTGTTGGGTCTTTGTTGCTGTGCGCGGGCTTTCTTTAGCTGCAGCGAGCGGGGGCTACTCTTCGTTGCGGTGCACAGGCTTCTCATTGCGGTTACCTCTCTTGTTGCAGAGCACAGGCTCTAGGAGCGTGGGCTTCAGTAGTTGCAGCACATGGGCTCAGTAGTTGTGGCTTGCGGGCTCTAGAGAACAGGCTCAGTAGTTGTGGCGCATGGGCTTAGTTGCTCCACGGCATGGGGGATCTTCCCAGACCAGGGATCGAACCTGTGTCCCCTGCACTGACAGGAAGATTCTTAACCACTGTGCCACCAGGGAAGCCCCTTGCCTTAATATTTTAAAATATTTCTCTCCTTGTGAACAAAAGAATGAGATATAACTTGTTCTGCTTCCAGTCACGGCCAGGTAGCTCCTAATCAGACTGTCCTTTCACAGGTGACAACTATAAACTCTGAATGATACATGAAAGAAAGTCCATGAAGGTGCTAGGTAGTGATCCAAAGTGGGCTGGTTCAGTGTTCTAAAATCAATTAATGTAATCTATCACACCAACAGGAAGAAAAATCACATGATCATGTCAATAGATGCAGAAAAAGTATTTGACAAAATCCAATACCTATTCATGATAAACACTCAGTAAACTATCAGTAGAGGAGAACTTCCTCAACAGCATAAAGAACATCTACAAAAATCCTACAGCTAACATCATACTTCATGGTGGGAAACTTGAAGCTTTCCTACTAAGATCAGGTACAAGGCAAGGGTGGACGTCTCACCTCCTTTCAACATCAGACCAGAAGTCTCACCTAATGCGGTAAGATAAGAAAAGGAAATAAAAGGTATAGAGATTGCGAAAGAAGAAATAAAGCTATTACCAGATGACCTGAGTGTCTAGGTAGAATATGAAAAAGAAATGACAGAAAAAGCACCCTGGAACTAATAAGTGATTATAGGAAGGTTGCAGCTTACAAGATTAATGTACAAATGTCAACTGTTTTCCTATATACCAGCAATGAACAAGTGAAGTGTGAAATTAAAAACACCATTTAGGGCTTCCCTGGTGGTGCAGTGGTTGAGAGTCCGCCTGTCAATTCAGGGGACACGGGTTCGTGCCCCAGTCCGGGAAGATCCCACATGCCGCAGAGCGGCTGGGCCCGTGAGCCATGGCCACTGGGCCTAAGCGTCCGGAGCCTGTGCTCTACAACGGGAGAGGCCACAGCAGTGAGAGGCCCACGTACTGCAAAAACAAAAACAAAAAACAAAAAAAACCCAAAACACCATTTACGTTAACACCCCCCAAAACAAAATATTTAGGTATAAATCTAACAAAATATATACAAAGATCTATATGAATAAAACTACAGAGTTCTGATGAAAGAAATCAAAGAATTAAAGAAATGCCTATATAGTCCATGTTCATGGATAGGAAGATTCAATATTGTCAAGATATCAGTTCTTCCCAACTTGATCTATAGACTCCGTGCAATCCCAATAAAAATCCCAGCAAGTTATTTTGGCACTACCAACAAACTGCTTCTAAAGTTTACATAAGAGAGGAAAAAAGACCCAGAATAGCCAGTACAATATTGAAGTAGAAGGACAAATTCAGACAACTGACACTATCCAACTTCAAGACTTACTGTACTTCAAGACTTACTAAGTTACAGCAAAAGAATAGACAAATAGATCAATGGAACAGAATAGAGAGCCCAGAAATAGACCCACAAAAATACAGTCAACTCCCCTTTAATAAAGAAGCAAATGCAATGAAATGGGGCAAAGATAGTCTTTTCAACAAATGACGCTGGAAGAAATGGATATCACACACAAAAAAATGAATCTAGGCACAGACCTTACACCCTTCACAAAAATTAACTTACAATGGAGGACAGACCTAAATATAAAATGCAAAACTATAAAACTCCTAGAAGATAACATAGGAGAAAACCTGGATGGCCTTGGGTTTGGCTATGACTTTTTAAATAAACACCAAAGACATGATCCACATAAGAAAGAATTGGTGGACTTCATTAAAATTAAAAATATCTGCTCTGCAAAAGACACTGTCAAGAATAGAAAGACAACCCAAAGACTGGGAGAGAATAATTGCAAAACACATATCTGATAAAGGACTGTTATCCACAATATACAAAGAACCCTTAAAATTTAAAAATAAGAAAATGAACAACCTGATTTAAAAATAAGCCAAAGACCTTAACCGACACTTCACCATATAAGATATACAGATGGTAAATAAACATATTTAAAGATGTTCCACTTCTTATGTCATCAGGGAAATGCAAATGAAAACAACAATGAAATATCACTACACACCTATCAGAATGGCCAAAATCCAGAACACTGGCAACACCAAATGCTGGCGAGGATATGGAGCAACAGGAACTCTCATCACTGCTGGTGGGAATGCAGAATGCTGCAGCCACTTTGGAAGACAGTTTGGTGGTTTCTGATAAAACTAAATATAGTCTTACCGTACAATCCAGCAATCATGCTCCTTGATATTTACACAAAGAAATTAACAACTTATGTCCATAAAAAACCCGCACGTGGATGTTTATAGCAGCTTTTTTCATAATTGCCCAAACTTGGAAGCAACCAAGATGTCCCTCAGTAAGTTAATGGATAAATAAACTGTGGTCCATCCAGACAATGTAATATTATTCAGCACTAAAAAGAAATGAGCTATCAAACCATGAAAAGACACGAGGGAACCCTAACTGCATATTACTAAGTAAAAGAAGCCAATCTGAGAAGGCTACATACTGTGTAATTCCAACCATATGACATCCTAGAAAGGGTAAAACTATGAAGACAGTAAAAAGATCAGTGGTTGCCAGGGATTGGGGTGGGGGAGGGATGTATAGGTGGAGCACAGAGTATTTTTGGGGCAGAGAAACTACTCTGTATGATATTGTAGTGGTGGCTACATGTCATTATGCATCTGTCAAAACCAATAGAATGTACAACACCGAGAGTGAACCCTAATGTAAACTATGGACTTTGGGTGATAATGTGTCAATGTAGGGTCATCAATAATAACAAATGTACCATCTGGTGGGAGATGTTGATGATGGTGGAGGCTGTGCGTGTGTGGGGGCAGGGAGTATATCTGTATTTTTCACTCAATTTTGCTATGAAACGAAAACTGCTCTAAAAATGTCTATTAAAATTTGTACAGCTAAGATTTGTGCATTTCAATGTACATAAACGTATGTAAAAGGCTGAAATAGTAATAATAATTGAGTGAGGGTGAGACATAGGTGGAAGAATAGATTAGCAGGAATGGGAGAAAGTTAATGAGTATTGCAGTGTCGGGTACACAGAAGTATATTATATAATTCTGTGTAACATGTTTGAACTCTTCCATAACATAATGTATTCTTTAAAAAAGCAATTGAAGAGAAAATGCTCAATGTGAAGACAGTCAAAAGAGATTCATTGTGTGTACAACTGGAGCCCCGGAGGAGGAAAATTACACCGGTGGGGACAGAACAAATGTTGAGGCATATAATTCAAGGATACTCTTCATAATAAAAGAAGACTTAAATTTATGGATTAAAGAAGTCACATTAGATCTCTAGAAAAATGAACACCCCACGGCATTGTCAATACTAAGATACCTGGGAATTTACTAGACTTAAAATAATTTAAAACAAATCTTTGCTCAGCAGCCCAGTAAGAATATGAAGTTAGTTATAAAGAGAAAAAAAATCAGTCTGCCCTCAGACTTCTTCACAACAGTAACTGACACCAAATGGTAACAGAGTGACACCCCTGAGATCCTCAGGGAAAGACAGTGTGAACGCAGTTTTATATCCAGCTAAATTGTCATATGTGAAAGCCAACTAACTACTTTTCAGTGCAAAAGCTCAGGAGATGTTATTCCTACAAGCTAGAATGTAAACTGCAGCCAACTAAGAAGCGAACTTTAAAACATTACCAAATATGGCTAGGACAAGTTTGTAAGAATGTAAGGTCATAAATTTCTGACCACAGAGAAACTGCAATGCTAACAATGGTGTGGAGTGAAAAGGAGCAAGGAACTGGGAAATAGGAAAAGTGTGCTGATTTCCTCATCTTTACAGCCAGGGGCTAAAAGACATTATTTACAATCGATAGAGCAAATGATAGAAGTGCAGGTGTGTTTAACAGCGAGGGGTAAGCACTAAGCAAGGCGATGGGTGATGGAGGGGCGGGGCGAGCAAGGAACCGCTGTGTCACTCAGTGCTGTGCTCGCGGTGGCGCTTGGTACATATCGCTTAGAGATAGGAGAATACACTAGCAGCAAACGCAAAAGCTTAAATTTTAAAAATAAAATTAATACCTCCAAAATTGTTCTCAAAATATTAGGTGTTTATTGTGCACAAAATGTGATGAGAGTAAGAAATATTGTCTGTGTGTGTCACCCCTTTCAGGCTGATCTTTTTTATTTTGTATCCAGACCCGATGGTGGTGAAGGCTGGATAGCCAGAAGCAGTAGCAAAAAAGATACTTCCATTTTGTGGTTATATAGTTTTACAATCAGAGGAGCTCGATAAAATAGGATTTCAGAGTTGCTTTTATCTTTTCACTAAAGATTACATTTCTTAGGCCAGCATGAGGTTGGATGGTTAACTTTCAAGGTTTTTCTGCAGAATACATTTCAACATCTAAAAATCCCTAAGACTGAAAAACTGGTTGTCTGCTACACTAAAACCATGAGATGCCTTTCTCAAGCTGGTTGTGGACCCCAAGCATTCCACTGTGAAAAGAAAGCAAACCCCTAAAATAAGTTCCCATCACTAGATGATATATTCCTTTGGTAAGAAATAACTTGCAAGGAAAATTCCATATTCGATGGCTGCAGTTTTAAATTTTATTTTGGGTTCTCCATATTAAAAGCATGTTGAGTGGAAATTGTCACCGATTAATAATAAGATAATTATTATGCTTACAAACTAAATTTATCTTCTTCTGATCAGGCTTTCCCACCGAATGTCCTTCAAATTGAGAGCAACTAAGATAAGAGCGCTGGTTTCCCCTCCTTGCATTGAAATTCTCTTCATTTCTCAATGTTGGCAGCTATGAGACAGATGATCCGCCCACCTTGCCCCCATGCAGCCTGTTGTCAGGAAATATCACGACCATCTGGGCAGGATTCGGACGCTCTCTGCAGAGAACGCCAGACATCGGCCCATCTGGTGAACATTTAGACTCGTTGGTTGAGGTAACTTTCACATAGTTTTTGTACAAACTGAAAGTGCAGTGTTCGATTACAAAAGAATTTAGAAAAATAAGTGTGCTTAGAGCATAGCTATGCAAAGCTATGATCAAAATAATAATAATAATAAAAATACCAGGAAAGCACATTGGAAGAAAAACAGGAAAATTTGTTTAAAAAAACTAAAAGCCGTTCAAAGAAATGCAATGTTAGCCACAGAAGTTCTTTTTAGAAACCACATCTTCAATTCAACGTTTTTACGGTACTTACATTAATTTTGGTTGAAAAGAACCACATAGATAATACTTTCAGTAATTTCTGAGGGTAAAATAATTATGTTTCTCTGTATGCTCATAAAATAACAATACTACCTGTATTTGCTGATGTAAAGGAAAAAAAATAGTTCGTAAGTGCCAAATGTGTGTCTAGAAATTCCCTTGTTTCTTGCTGTCAGTGGCAGAGTTAAAGTGACCCACTGCGTCTGTATGAGTTTGTACCTGTGTCATTGCCAAATCCAAACTCGTCTTAATCATTTTTATTCTAGAAAGCACTGAAACTTCTCAAGTGTATAAACAGTCATCTGTCAACTATGCATGCAGGCGCTGCTTCACAGACCCAGCCGCCCTCCTCCTGGTCCGCCGTCTGGGTACATCACCCAGCCTCCTTGTGGCCGGTGGGCTCTGACGGAGTTCCAGCTGACAGCCGAGCAGCAGGGGTGCAGCACTTGCAGAGGCCGATCCCGCCCCTCTTCCCTGCAGCAGCCCGGTGGCCCTGGGGAGACAGAGGAGCCTCTAGTAGCTGGTCCCTGAATGCCTGCGTGGAGGAGGGATCCTCTGCCCCCTCTACTCAGACATCCACCCCCCGCCCTGCCCGCCCCATCAACTAGCGCCTCTTTCCACTTTTTATTCAGGCAGTAAAGGCACTTCTCTGTGTTTGTGCCTTTGAACGTTTTGGGGTCTGTCTGTTTCTGCGGTCAGCCTCCCCCAGCGCACCCAGCGAGCGGTTGGGTTTCCTCTCGCGCCTTCGTCCTGCAATATCGCTCAGCGCCCCTGTAATCTGTTCCCCTCCTGATGTTAGCGTCTGTTCCGTAACGGGAGCCGGTTGAGAAACGTTCTTCCCGGGCACCGAGTTTCTGTTCCGAGCACGCTGTCATTGTGGTGGTCTCCCGGCAGCGACAGATTAACTCTGCTTCGCGGAGGCTCTGTCTGTCACACTCGCCACGGTCCCCCTCCATCCTGGGATCTGGCCGGTGGGTGCCCGCCAGAGCTCCCGCTCTGACCTGCTGCGGCCACTCCGGAACATTCCATCCCGGGGGTGTCTGAGCACACAGCAGGTGCTCGGACTCCAGTTGGGCGCGCTCGGAGCGGAGCCTTTACTCCGCTGCAGGCTCTCCAGCCCAGGGAGCTTGCTGGGTCTGTCCCTCCAGGAGGCTCCACTCGGAGCAGGTGATGGGACAGCAGCATGCAGAGGCTGGCTGTCCAAACCTTGCTTCCAGAGAACTGAGGCCTAGGACGTGGAATATGGGAAACGTTGTCACTTTTGCTATACAAGCTCTACCTATTAATTGCATAAAAACATACAATTAATAAACACAAAGTAGAAAAAGACACAGCTCCATCACGCAGAAAAACGACTGACATACCTGTATCTGCACGAACACACAAAACTAGGCACACTGTCCGGTAGAAGTCTGGGGATGCTGTATGTGGTCTATCCTATGCAATTTTTCATGGAATAACTATATCACTAGCAGTTTTCAAGATCAGCAATGTAGATCTACTGGGTCACTGTAATAGTGTTGAGAGTGACATGGTTTTGAATAAATGAGATTTGTAGATTGCTCCTTTATTGTTGAGCCCTTATTTGCTCTGATTTTAGCTCTAGTAAGAACGCCCTGAAAACACTGTTGCGCGTATATTTGGGGGCACATCTCTCACTCTATCCTCAGGATAAATTCTAGGAAGTCATACAGATTTTTTTGGTGGATTTTATCAATGTATCCCACAGAAACAAGGGACAAAAGCCCCAACGTCCCCCATGTTCCCTCCACGCCAGGAATGACATCCTTTTCAACGTCTGCTAATCTGATCACTGAAACACGGTGTAATGTCATTCTTTTAATTTACAGTTTTATCTATGGCGTTGAGCTATTTTCACATAATTGACCACTTGCTATTCTTCTTTTTTTTTTGTTTTTTTTGTTTGTTTGTTTTTTGCGGTACGCGGGCCTCTCACCGCTGTGGCCTCTCCCGTTGCGGAGCACAGGCTCCGGACGCGCAGGCTCCGCGGCC
>NC_041221.1:14347540-14359334 GCF_002837175.3 Physeter macrocephalus | reverse complement strand
GTCCCCTGCATCGGCAGGCGGACTCTCAACCACTGCGCCACCAGGGAAGCCCTATTCTTCTTGTTAATTGCCTGTTGCCTTATCATCTGTTTTTTCTTAGTTTGTCTTTTTAAAATTGATATATAGACGTCCTTTAAATAGCAAGGCGTCAACCCTTTGTTTGCTCTACTTGCCGCAAATATTTCTCCCAGTTTGTCATATGCCTTTTAACTTTGTTTGGGTTTTTGTTGTTGTTTGTTTCAATCTGTCAGTTTTTCTTCCCACCCTGATTTATGCCTTTACCCTCAGTAGTTACCATAAGGGTGTAAGTTACTCTGTGTTTACGTCTGTGTTTGATTTTTACGTTCAGCTCTTTAAATCTTGGACACTTTTCTGGTTCACGGTGCAAGGTGAATTCCCTGCCCATGGAATACAGGAGGGATCCTCAGAAGCTGGTAGACTTCAGGGAGACCCCACCCCTCCTGCCCACAAGGCAGGCGCGCATGCTGGTGCTGTGGTGATGGGACCAGAGCCTGTTCGTGCCCCCCTGGGCTGTGTGACCCCCAGGAGAGACCCTCCCTCTCAGTAGGTAAATCCACCCACCCTTAAGTGGGGATTGTATTAGAAATGTTGTCGTGGAGCATAGCCTTAACTTTATGTAGACAGATAACTGTTTCATTACATACAATCGCAAATTAATTCCATTCCTCCACGGGCCAGACCCTGGACCCCAGCTGTGGGTCGTTTAAGAGAGGATGTTTTATCCAGACACAGAGCAAAGTTATTAGCTATGAAGAATGCATCACACAGATTTATTTCCTCATGTTCTTTGCAGTGTTGGACATCTTTCGCCTGACAGTGCTGGCCTGTGACCACTTTGTGGCCATCTGTCACACCCTGCCCTACACATGAACCCCTGGTACTGATGTCCTGGATCATGAGTGTCCTGAATTCCTTGTTACAAAGCTTAACAACATTACGACTGTCCTTCTGCACAAACTTTGAAATCCCCCACTTTTTCTGTGAACTCAATCAGATGATCCAACTTGGCTGTTCTGACACCTTTCTTAATAACATAGTGATGTATTTTGCAGCCGTCCTGCTGGGTGGCGGTCCTTTTTTTTTGGTATTTTTCGTTCATATTCCAAAATAATTTCCTCCATACGTGGAATTTCATCAGCTCAGGGGAAGTATAAAGCGTTTTCCACCTGTGCAAAAAAAAAACCCAAAACAAAACAAAAGACAGGATGTTCTGAGCTGCAGGTGCCTGGAGACCCCGAGGACCTCATCGCAGGAGAACGATTGGCAAAGCAAGTGCCCCAGGGAGGGGAAACCTAGGGGGAAGATCGGAGCCCCCCAGAGACTGTCCATTAAGCAGACCAACATCTTTCGGATGCCAGCTTGGCTCCGCAGCCTGGATGGTAACAGACAAAAGCCTAGTAACCAAACGGGCGGGCGTCCAGGAACTTTAATACAGCCTCAGCTCATCGACCGGGGTGCACACGGGAGGTTCTAGGAGCTATCGGGTCGTAGGACTTTGCTCAGTTTATCATCTTAAGACGATGAGCTGAGCTCTCACACGCAGCCGGCTGGAGCGAGTCCACGCGCCGCCGGATGACGGACGGGCGAGTCCTTCCACCCCGCAGACCTGCTTCGGGCCGAGACAGAAGAAATGGCACGAGGTCCTGGGCAACTGTCGTGCTGTCTGCAGAAGGCGGACGGGAAACAGTGGCCGGGCCGTGACCAGGATGGGGACAGCACTGCTGGGTGGCCGCCGCAAGGCCAACGCCTCCCAGCACAGCTTGCCCAGCTGGCCACGCTCCTGTCCCTGGTCTGCCGGCCTCGGCCGAGCTCTCCTCTCTTCACTGGCCTGCGGTGCCTCCCGGGGACCCACCTTGCTGGGGGTGATTAACCAACTCGAGGTTTGCCGCCTACACCTCTCCCTGGACTCCTGCAGGCGCACCTGTGCTGGTCAGGGCTCCTCAGAAACAACGGGCTGTGTCCACAGAGAAAGAGGTGTTACAAGGATTGGCCCACGTGACCAGGGAGGCCAACGGGTCCCAAGACCTGTGGGCTGGGACTCACGAGGGTGGATGCTTTAGTTCTTCACGTCAAGGGTGGAGAAGGGTCGATATCCTGTTTCAAAGGACAGCCAGCAGGAGAATTCCTTCTGACTTGGGCCAGCTCAGTCTGATGGGATGAGGTCCACCCCCATCGAGGAGGACAAGCTCAGTCCACAGATTGAAAAGTTAATCTCATCCAGAAACACCCAGAATAACGTTGGACCAAAGGCCTGGGCACCCCATGACCCAGTCAAGTTGACACATAAAATTAACCGTCACGCACCCAACTGCCACCGAGACCTCTGCACCTAGATGCTAGCAGGCACCTCCAAGCCAACAAGTCCAAGACCAGCGTCTGCCCCCCGCCCCAAGCCCGCCGGACGGAGCAGCTGCCCCACTGGCCCCGCACTCACGCGGGAGCCTGGGACCCACTCTCCACGCCTCTCTCTTGCTCGCCCAGCGTCCAAGCTGTCCACACATGTTGGTTCTACCCCCGAAACGCACCCAGAATCGGGCCTCCTCTTGGCGGCCCCCTGCCGCGCCCCCTCGCCTCGTGGCACAGATGGTGAGCCCTGAGCTGAGAGCCACGTTCCCAGCCTCTGCTAGAGTGCACTGCCGCTGCCCCCGCCAGAGCCCCGCCTCCCAGGCCCCCGCACCCGATGGCCCCGTGGGAAGTGGGCCGCAGGGGGATGCCCAGCCCAGGCCTGGCCCGTCCCTCCCCATCGGACAGTGGAGGCACCCGGGGGAGTCCTGGCACTGCAGACCCCAGCAGCCTGGAATCCCGAATGGCTGCGTGCCCGAGGGTGTCTCCTGCTCCGGAGCTACCTGAGCGGGCAGGTCGTCAGTCCCCCCCACCCTCCGCATCAGCATCGCAGTCCTGGCCTTGACGCTGGCCTCCTCGGTTCGCCGGGATCACCTGGCTCAGGCCGGTCCCCCAGGCTCCCTGCCCCGCTTTGTGCCCCCAGGCTCCCTCCTGCCTTCTACTTTTGCTCAAATGCCACCTCCTCCCGGAAGCGTCCGGTCACACATTAACCCAGAAGCCCTCCCCCAGCTCCTTGCGCTGCTTCCCCACTTCAAGCGTCTGTGCGGCGCCCTCACCAGTGATAGCCGGTGTGCGGGCTCTGTGTTTGTGTCTGTCTCTGCTTGGGGAAGGGACCGAACCTCCAGCACCCCATCCACCCCCCCACGAGCTCAGGAGTGTATTACTGGGTGAGAAAGCAAGGTGAGAAAAGCTTCAGCACAGCAAATCGTGACCAGGACCACCCTGGAGGCCCAAGGAGGAGCCAGGCAGGGAGCCGGGGGTGAGTGGGGCGGGGGAGGAACAGCTCCTGGGCAGGATGGTAATGCATCCGCGCCTGGTGGTTTGGGAGGGCAGAGGGGAGGGTCCTCCTGGCCTGGGGGGAAGCTCTTAGCAAGAAGCCATCTAAACCAAAAGCCATCAGAGGGACTTCCCTGGTGGTCCAGTGGTTAAGACTTCGCCTTCCAATGAAGGGGGTGTGGGTTCCATCCCTGGTCGGGGAGCTAAGATCCCACATGCCCTGGGGACAAAAAAATCAAAGCATAAAACAGAAGCAATATTGTAACACATTCAATAAAGACTTTAAAAATGGTCCACATCAAAAAAAAAAACAAATCTTAAAAAAAAAAAGCAAAAGCCATCAGAGTGTGAAATCTTCAGAATCTTTAGAGCATGGAGCCTCCACGGGCACGGAGTCCGAAAGGCAGGGAGCGGGGCCAGGCCGCGCTCACGTGGTCCAGGAGAGGTTGGGCTCCGTGCGGAGCATGCCAGGCCAGGCCACTCCTGCTTTACGTCAGAGAAGGACATCCCAGCAGGATCCACGTGGACACAGGGGGAGCCAAGGACACCCACAGACTCAGCTCTTGCAAACTCCTGGGTTTGAGGAGATCTCTCCATAATGAGGAATGGGGACGCTCGACAATTCAAACAAGGGAATTCACTTCCAGCCATGACGGAGGAAGAGGGACCAAATTTGCCCTCCTGAAAAACCCAGGAGACACAAAATACATGAAACAATGGTTCTCAGGGTTGGGGTCAGACAAGGGTCAGACAAGGAAGGACAGCCATCCCCGAGAGACGGGAGACCCTGCGATGCCCCGGGCTGCGGTGCGGGGACGGGAGAGGCCCAAGGACAGGTTGACCTGAAGTTGTCTCTGCAAACCTTTGTGACCAAAACATACGGCATCCTCGGAAACAGAGCCCTCGGAGCTATGCTGATGTGGAGCCCAGGGTGGGGGCCTGGACTCTTTGAGCTCAGGGTGGTCCTCAGGGAGGGTCTGGGCCAAGGGGAGGGGCTGCAAGCCCCTTTCATTCCCCCCACCCCCGCCTTGTGTGCTGTGCAGGGGTCCTCCCCTCCCAGGAGCAGACCACCGCTCCAGGTGAGCCCAGGGGATGCGGCCAGCAGAGCCTGCGGGTGGTGCCGGCGGCCTTGGGTGAGGCACAGGAATGGGTGGCTGTGAGGGCGGGAGGAGGGCCAGCTCTAAAGGGAGGGGCTGCCAAGGAGGCTGGCCGGAGCAGCAGTGCAGGAATGGAAGGGCCACGCTGCTCCCTTCCTCATCCACCCTGTCGGTGGGTCATGGCCGGGGCGAGACGTGTGAGCCCAAGTCTGCCATCAGGTTGGGCGGGAAAGTGCACCTGTTGGGACTGCGCCAGAGTGCTCTTCTCATCCCTGTGGGCGCCCTGAGCCCCCTGGAGATGCAGGAAGGCACAGCGTGGAGACAGCCCAGGGTGGCAGCGCTGTGGCTCCGGAAAAGGAGGTGGCTGCAGAGCTGAGACCACATGGAAGAAGAATCCCAGGGACGGAGGGCGGTGCGAGGGCGACCTCCGGGCACAAGCTGCAAGGGCAGGAGCAGCTGCTGCCCCGCTGCACAGGCGTGTCCGGCATCCTATGCCACGGGCCCAGGGCCTTCACCTCACGGCGGTGGCAGTGCCCAGCCTGCCTTAGCCAGATGCTGTCAACCGAAGGCTCTGCTGGTTTTACTGAACTGGAGCTGCTGGGACAAGAACGGTCACATTACACTCTCCTTTCTGCCGAGTGCCCTGAGCTGGGGTGGCACACCCAGCACGGGAAGCCCGCCCTGCAAACAGTAAGGCTGGTGCCACGCTCCCACGTACTGAGAGGTCTGCTACGGAAACCCCTCTCCAACCCAGACTTGAGTCACCGGCTTCCACTTCTGGGCTCCTTGAATCTCAAATGAGCCATGAGAAAAACAAAACAAAAACCCATTTCTTTATTGTAGACATGAAGACAAAACCCCAAAGCTGACCTGTGGGGCAGAGACGGCTCCGTTTGTCGACGTTTATCTCTCTTCCTGCACCTTTCGGCTTCCTCTATTCATGGAAGGCCAGGACTGAGCTGCAGCAGAATGAAAGGAAACGCAGGACTGCAGGCGCTCTCGGCAGAGCGGGGCCAGCAGCTGCTCCCGAAATCCTGAAAGAAAAATGGTTTCCCATGAAACATCTGCTTGTCAGAGATGCAAATGAGAGACAGTTTTAGGAGATATCAGTGCACCAAGCACTAGTTTGCGGACAGCCACTTCCTTCTGCTCCCTCCTCCACCCAAGGTCATCTGGGTGACCTTTTAAAATTCTTTTTGAGAATAGTGACTTGGTTGTTTTTTATAGGAGGGATGCATGCACATTGTAAAGAGTCGAACAACTCCAAAAGTTACGAGAGACAGCGATAACAAACAAAAAATTCACTGCCAGCCCCGTGGCCAGAAATACCCCTTGTTCTCATCGGGGGAAGCAGGTCCCGTGCAGACCACCGACAGGCTGGCCGCTGGGTTGCACAGGTGGATAGGCAGAGGGGATAGAGCGCAAGGACCTTCGCTGGTTTGAACAGAAGAAAGAGAAATCGAGTGAAATCGAAGACTGCTAAACTTCACATAAATGAATCTTTGGCACGAGAGATTATCTCTGAAAGATCCTCCAAAGAGAACCAGAAAAGCTCCCCCCAAAAAAGACTCCAGGTTGGGACCAGCTTTCCCGACCACACAGCACCCCTGTCAGATGTGTGAGTAGACAGCCCGACCTAGGATGGAGGAGAAATCGGAAAAAGGCCCATGTACATCAGCAAGTTAGTATATGGCAAAGGAGACCTCTCACATCCCTGGGTCAAGGTGGATTTTAATAAACGGTGGGGAGCAGGGGATAGCCTTTGGGAGAGAGTAAAGTAAATCCACCCCCAGGGTGGGGCGCTGATGGTGGAAGAAACAGGTGAGGGAGGTTAAAAGGTAAAGGAAAAAAAGTGAAGAAAGAAAGAAATACAGCCAAGCTTCCCAGAAGGAAGAAAAGTCTTTCTCAGAAAGCTTCTTCGGAAGTCATACGGTCCAATTTTCTTCCATGTAAGAGAAGACAAGGACAAGCACGTAACAAGAGGTATTTAGAGACAACCTAAGGGTCACTTGTCACACGCCAGCTCCGGGACCACATCTGATGTAAAGTAACTATCAAATAGAGCCTTAAATATATAATATACATACATATATATATACATATATGTGTGTATATACATACATATATATGTATATATACATACATATGTATATATATACACACATATATGTATATATATGTATATATACATGCATATGTATATATACATACATATATATGTATATATATGTATGTATATATGTATATGTATGTGCATATACATATATAAATTAATTTAAAATAGCATTTCTGTATGCAGACTCCTAGGGAGACAATACATAGGGAGAAAATAAGCAAAATAATCAAAATAAGCAATCATATTAGAGGGGGAAAAGGTAAAACACTTAGTACTTAGAAAACAAATGTTGGGGGGCAGGTGGGAGTGAGGAGGGGACAGGGCAGAAGGAGGGAAGACAAGCCCGTGTGAAAATTCTAGGGAAAGTGAAAGATGGTGAGAGTGTGAACTAAGGCAATAGCACTGGGATGGGGGCTTGAGAAGGGGAGGGGTCTTAGCAGTTTTAGGAAGGTAGAATGAATATGACTCGGCTACTGACGGAATGTGGGTGCTGAGGGAAAGTGTCGATCTGGGGACTGTTCTCAGGTATTTGGCTTGGGTGGTCGAACAAAGCTACTATCGGTCCAGGCAGGACAGGAGAAGGGCAGGGGCTGGGGGAGGTGGGGAAGGATGGGGAGAAATGAGGAGTCTGGTCTGGAGAGGCTTATGAGGAAGGGATGATCGGCCTGCAAGGGGGTCTCCAGTACACGGAGATGGAGACAGGGGAGTCCTCTGCACACAGGTAGCACAATGCACGTGCACGTTTCACTTATGCAAATCCAGCCAACCCTACACCTTTGGGAAACAAAGGAAAAACAATAAGGATAGAGAAACCCAGTAATTAAAAGGACACAATGGTTTTCCCCATCATTCCTCATATAGCAGATATACCCTCCCCCACAAAATAATTAGATCCACTCTTCACACCAGACCCAGGAATGGACTTCTGGTGGAGGGGGGCCTGGTGTGAAACAGGAAGCCGCACGAATACCACACGACGACGTGGTGGTGAAGTTCTCTCTCACTTGGATGTAGGGAAGGGCTTTCTAACCAAGAAACAAAGAAAAGATTGATAAGTATGAGAATAAAATATAGTATTTTTGCAGAGCAAGAAAACCCACCATGAACAAAAATCAAAAAACAACTAAAAAACTAGGAGAAAATATTTGCACCATAAAGTACTCATGAAGGACCAATAACCCTAATATATTAAGATCTCTTACAAACTGAGGGACAAAGGACCAAAAACCAGATAGAAAAAATAGGTTAAGACATAAAGAGACAATTCATGACAATGGACCTTCATCATCTGAAAAAATGCTCCCTCAGCCATAATTAAAGAATACAAATTAGAGCAACAGGGAGACGCCGATTCTCAAGTATCGGATGGGCCAACCTTACGAGTGGGAGAACACATTCTGTGAGTGCAGCTGTGGGACGCAGCCTCTCATACATTGCTGGTGGGAGTGCAACTTGCAGGTCCTTCTAGGGAAATCGGGCGACACCAAACTATACACACCCACTTACGTTCAGACTCGCCTATTCCACTTCTAGGGATCTGCCCTGAAGATGCCTCCAGCAAAACGAAAATACCTGTGCACAAGTTTGTTCTACCACAACCCTGTTTGTAATTGCAAAACCCTGGAGAAAACCTGGATGTACACACACAGGAGAGGGTCAAAAGGACCATGGACGGTCACTGGTCTGCATGACTCTAGGACATGGCGATGGGACCAGAGCAAAGTGCAGAAGAGTGGTACGGTGCACTGCTCTTTGTGTGAGAAGGCGGGGGGCGGGCAGGAGGCAAGGTAGCGGTGTGGGGAGCAGGGGGCACTGGGAGGGCAGAAGGGGGCAGAGGGGCAGCCAGTCCATCGAGGCTGGTTAGGGAGAGGGTGGGGTGGGGGGCGGAGGAGGAGATGGGGCTAGCTCAGACAGCTGTGTTCCAACCACAGGGCTGTCCCCTCCCCCCCAGGTGTGTGATCAGGACAAGTTACATGGGCTCCCTGGGGCTCTGTCTCACGAGCAGAACGGCTGGTCCATAGCAAGTGCTCATCAGTGTGAGAGGCCAGGCCCTGGAGAGCAGGCGGGGTCTATACCCCTGAGCACATGCCCGGCCACGGTGGCCTGTGTCATCCGTGTGTGGGGAGTGGGTGGATATTGTATTCATCTCTGTCGCCAGTGAAGTGACTTATATGGTGGCCCTCGATGAATGTTCCCCAAAATGAATTTCACAGCCCTAGGTTCCTGTCACTGAAGAGGGAAATGCACTAGAAATTTCAAAAGGACCCCTTTACTTGATGCCCAGAACCCGCCATCAAGTGGGTGAATCTCAAAGGGCCCTCAGTGGCTGATGTGTCGCACAGCACCCAGCTCAGGGGCTCCGTGCTCGGGGCTCCGTGCCATGGGGAACTTATGCTGGGGGGCCATGCTTGGGGTGTCCCACCAGGAGGACCCTGTTTGCAGTTTTAATGTTTTGTCGCTGCCATCTTGAATTTTAATAATTGTATTGTTGAATTTGTATTTGGAAAATGAAGCACGTGCAGGGCTGGAGCCTGGGTCCACCTGCGGGCACCCCTCCCACACCTGCCCACCCCCACCCAGTGCCACTGCCACCTTTGCTCTGTTGGGGACCTGGGCACTGGCGTGGGAAGGGGTGCAGATGGGCACATGTGCCCAGAGTACCAAGCTGTCGGGTGAGGCCCCTGGTGCCTGTGATGGTCTGTGTTTGTCCTGCAACTCTTCCCACGCCTGAGGGGGCATGACATTCAGTAGCAAATAATGAACACCATGACCAGGAGAGCGACAGAGAGAGAGAGAGACAGACAGACAGACAGAGACAGAAATAGAGAGAGACAGAGGAGAAATAGAGAGAGGGGGAGGAGAGGGAGAGTGACAGGCACAGACAGAGACACAGACACAGACTTTGAAAGAAAAGAAAACTTTCTCCCTGCTTCTTGAACAAGGGCTCCACATTTCCATTTTTCACTGGGCCCTGCAAATTACACAGTCGGCCCGGCTATCAAGCATCACACAAATATGATCTGTCCTGCCAGGGTTTCCTCCTCTTGTGGTTTCCTAGGACCTGAGACGCCTGTGTCCCTCAGTAGCTCAGTTGTGGGCCCAGCGAGAGCTGCCAGCATCACTGCATCTCAGCTCTGTCCAGTGCAACAAGGCAAGAAAAAGAAATAAGAGTAAATGTGTCTACTTCTAGGCAACATTGCTTAGATGTAGACGTAGAAAATCCTAAAGAACTTACTAAAAAGATTGGAATTAGTGAACACAGCAAGGCCAAAGGATACAAAGTAGCATAGTAAATCAGTTGCATTTCTACATGCTAGCAAGAGAGAACAGGAAAATTAGATTTTCTATACCTTTTACAGCAGCAGCAAAAAAACGTAAAAAAGCTTAGTAATGAATTTAACAAATAGATGCGTGGGACCTTTACCCTGAAAACTCCAAAACAGTGCCCAGAGAGAGCAGCTAAATGAACGGGGTACTGAGCATGACCACAGAGGGAAGACTCAGCACTAAGGTCCATGCTCCCCGGCAGGACCGATCCACACCATCCTCACCAAACCCCAGCAGGCTTCTTTGTAGAAACTGATGAGCTAGTGAATCCCACCAGTGCAACCGGAGATGCCGAGGACTCGAGTGGCCCTAGCTGTCCTGGTGGGCTCTGGGGGGTGGATGCAGCTCCAGCTGGGGCAAAGCTACAGGAATCACGGCAGCTGGTGGCGGTGACAACACTCAGATCAGCGGAATAGGACAGAGTCCGGAAACAGACCGGCTCAGGGTCAGAGAGGAAAGGACGGCTTGACTTGAAAGGGACTTTCCACGGGACAGTTGCTCTAATGTGATTGGAGCTCTGTCGAAGGTCATCCTGCTGCGAGGCTGACCCTTGACCGTGTGAACCGTGTCTCCGGGCAGGGGGTTAGTGCTGGTGCCAGGGCAGGACCCCTGCCAGGCATTGCTGGGAGGGAGAGAGGGGCTCGTTTTTTCTGGTAAACCCACTACAGCCTCTTTTTTCGGGCAGGGGTGCGGGTGGGGAAAGTGGAGTGATTGCTGTTTTCATGAATGTGTTAAGAAGTTTCTGTTACTTTCTAGAAATGTCCGATAATGAAGCTGAAATCCGCCTGACAGTTAACCGGTTGTGATGGAGGCTAAGGGTGAGGGGGGGTGAGCCAAGCTGGGCACGTTCTCGTCACGCCAGCACGACGGGGGCTGAGGCTTTTCTGAAATAGCCGGTTCACAGCAAGAGCACATCATTGGGGCAGGGCAGTGAGGAGGGCAGACTGCCCTTCTCACTGCCCCCTCTCCCCCTCCTCTTCCTCCCTTCCCCTCCCGGGGGAGGTGGGGGGCAGGCCTGGGGCCTGAGGCCTGGAATCCCTGTGAAGGGGCTTCTCTGCAGTCCTCAGTTACAGAATGGTGGGCACGGCTAATGCCCTCATCCAAATCCACCTACTGGGGTTCGTGTTAAAAACCGAAGCATTAAAAACTGAGCTAAATAAAGGCAGGGCGCACACAGCCGGCTCTGCTCAGGGGATTGGGAGGGGGCCGCCAAGCCCATCCAGACTGAAGGCACTTATTTAACAGTAACTGTGATCCATAAGACAGCCAAGGGAAAAAAAATGTGTTTTTCCACTTTGGGAAATAGTCAAAGCTTTTCTATTCCACCAAAAATAGAAGTGGAATTCTAGAAAGCAAAAATAGGTGGGCTTAGCCATGTATGCAATTCTAACGAGTCTGCACGGCCGACAAGGCTCTCATCTTTCTGGAATGTGTGCCTGTGTTTCCACCAGGCTGTGGACCAGCCGGAGGCATCTGGGACCTGCTCTGGTGTTGTACCAGCTTGGCCACCCTGGACTCTCTCCAGGCCCTGGTTTCTTCGCCTCCCAGCCTCCCTGCTCTGAAGGCCTGGCCCGGGACCACGCGGGGCTGCAGGGGCCCTGCACTGCTCACAGGCCGGCGTTACTGGCTGGTGACGCCATCACAAGTCCCCGTGGTGGCTGGCGTTGGCCAGGTAGCGACATTTTCCCATTAGGACTCTAGGTGGTTTAAAATGCTGAGAGCCACGTCCACCTGGTGGTGGTGGAGGGTCTCTGCATACACCCCCCCGAAGGCAGAAACAATGACTTACATCTAAATGTACGCTTTCCCTAATATTTATTATGCTTAGCTTACATTTTGTTTTTACATACTCTGTTATGATATCGCCTACTTACCTTGATGATGGTTTAGGACA
>NC_041221.1:14288727-14347040 GCF_002837175.3 Physeter macrocephalus | reverse complement strand
GTGTGTGTCTGTGTCTGTGTGTGTGTGTGTGTCTGTGTGTGTGTGTGTGGTGTGTGTGTGTGTGGTGTGTGTGTGTGTGTGTGCGCGCGCGCAGGCACATTTCTTCCTCCCAGACATTCCTTGGAAACAGACACCCAAGGGGCGTGCGAGTGTCTCTGCAGAAGGACAGCTGGAGCCCGACCACATGGGAGCCAGCACCTGGGCAGGTGAGGCCTCCTCACACCAGCCCTGCCCCGGGGGAGGGACCCAGGCCCAGAGGCGAGAGCGCCTGCCTGCCTGGCCAGCCCCCTCCCACCCTCTGCGGCTCCGAGTCCCGCAGCCACAGCCCCCGAGCGGCAGGGCTTCCGGAAGAAGTGAGATCACAGGAGGTGAGGCCCAGTCAGCTCAGGGCTGGCGAGGCCCCATGGGGGACATGTGGGAAGAGAAAGGGGAGGTCTGAAGGGCGATCACATTGCAGGATCACTAAGCTCACAGCACCTCCCTCCCAAAGGCGCCTGGTCCATGTGTGTCTCAGTGATTTCAACATCTAAAACTAATTACCGTGGCCCAGTCACTCAGAAACCAGCACCGCTTAGAGCCTGTAAGGGCATTTGTCACTTAGATCGAATGACACCAGCATGCACCGGAGGCTACACTTGTACAGGGCAAGTGTAATGGGATTTTAGAAGACTTCTAGTGGTGCATTTCCAGGTCAGGGAGCCACTGGACTGAAGGGAGCGCTTCTCAGAAGCAAACACATCGGTGAGATTTTGGACATGGTCCTACTTTCACAGCTTATGATTCATCCTGGATAGAACGGACCCTTGGTGTTTTGGGAAACGATGCCTGATGGGAGGTGTGGGCCAGGAGCCACGCGGGACCCACGTCCCACCAGCTCACACTGGTCTGGAGTCCCCAGCTGGGCCCTCGGTAGAATACTCCCAAATGCACAGAAAAGCCACCTGTCCTACATGGTGGCTTCTCCGGGAAGAAGCGTCATCAGGGCATTTTCACCCGCCACCGCGCCAGCAACAAGCCCCAGAGGCGGTGCGCAAGGCCAAAGGCACAGAGTGTGGCCAGAAGAGCAGGGGACGGGGCCCCTCTCTGCACCCTAGACAGAGGCACAGCGGGCGGAGGTGTGCAGGCAGGAAAGGTAGCGAGGCCACCGACAGAAAGTCAGGATGTGCCATCACACGATGGCGACGATGCCCTCCGGTGGGAAGAGAAGAACAGCAGGAGGGGAAGGGGAAGCCAGAGGAAACAAAGGCCCGCTCCATGCAAGGCGAGGCGGGGCTCCGAACTCTCGGAGAAAAGCAGAAAAGCGTGCAGTCGGGCACTTGCACTGACAGCCTCTGCCCAGGCCAGCCCTCCCGTCCCCCGAAGAGACCGGGCGTGAAGCAATCTCCCTCTAGAGTCAGGGCAGATATGATAACAAAGGGTACACGCTCTCAAAGTCAGCTCGAGGCTGGGCCCCGCGGGACGGCTCGGTCCAGCCACGTCCACCAAGTTCACCGACAGACCGCCCTGCACACACCAGGTGGGCAACGCTGTCTGATTTTAAACGCTCTGATGCCACCGTGAACGCCAGGGAGGCAAAAAGTCCTGAGACCAGGGGTGGCCACCCCACGCCCTTCAAGGGTTCCACCCGCAAGACGGTGGGACGTTTCACCCCCTCTAGACCGTCCGTACGTCTGGAAATTCCCAGGGGACAGAGTGTAAGGACTGACCCTCTGGAGGCCGGCACAGGCCCTGCGAGGAGGACACGACTACTTCCTGAGGCACGGCTCGGGGGCTGGGCGCCACCCTGGGGGCCCTGTGAGCGGGGCGGGCTCGGGCGGGGGAAGAGACGGCTCCACTCTCCCGGACCCGGCTGGCCTGGGCCACAGAGGCCGCCTGGGCAGGGCAGAGACGGCCCCTCCCGAGCAAGGCTCCACCAGCCGGGGGCTCCGGTCACTGCTCCCCGCTGGCACCACAGCCAGGGCAGAGGCGGGCTTCCAGCGCACACGCACACGCACACGCACACGCAGACCTCCGCAGCCTCCCCGCCCCCCCACCCGCGTGTCACCACGCGGAACCAAGCACCGGGGGTCACGGCATTTGATGAGTCCAGCGTCTTCACGTGACTGCCAATGCTAAGGGAAGACAGGGCCACTGTGGCTCAGGCTGAGATACTCTATCCAACAGTAAACCTGAAAATAAAAAACCCCTTGGGAACTAGTGCCACCGACGTGTAAAATGATAAACGGACTAATGGTTCTCATGAATAATATTAACAAGAAGTTAATACACGGGAAGCGGTTACTTGGCTCATAAAAAATCAGCGAAATACTTCGAATATGTTACTTTACACTGCTGCTGTATGTGGTTGCTTTAAGCGAAAGAAAATACATTTCCTTTTTTCAAAACGGAGAACTACTGGTCCTCTCGGGTGACAACTGCACAGAGGTCACAGGAAGGCAAGACGGAAGCCGAGTTTCCTCAGGGAATGTGGGCTGTCCTGTCAATCTGGAGCCCTTCATTTTTTCTCCTCAGATCAGTGTGTATTTTATCGTCAAAGTGAATAATATTTTGACAGAAAGGAATAGAGAAGAGGGTCAGACTTTCTCCCTGAAAGAACCATTTTTACAATGGACCAGAATAATTTTGGATTTCCGGGAAAGGAAGCAATAAATAACCGAAGGGCTCTAGGGGGCTGAGGTGACAACTGGCCTCGCTTCCTCCCTCCCTCTCCTCAGAGCCCACCTGAAACGGCCCCTCTTCACCTGAAATTTCGCCCTGACGTCCCCCCTTCTCGCCCCGTCCGAGACCCAGCTAAGAGGGGTGCCCGCCCCCGGCTGAGCAGGGGGGCCACGGGGACCCCTCGGGGAGCTCCAGGTGCCGGGACCCCCAGGCACCCGGCGGGCCCCGGAGCGCTCGCAGAGGCCCCGACGCCCCGGCCCTTCTGACGTGTGCTCGCCACCGCCGCGGCTCGGCCTCTGCCTGGACGGGCTCCGCGAGGCGCTGGCACTTGACCCAGACTTGGGTTTGAGCTGCTGACCCGCCAGCCTCACCTGTCCTGTACCTGGGTCCCAGGTGAGACACGGAGGGGGGAAGCCCACGGAGCTGGGGCAAGGTGCCAGGGCTCCGGGCCTCCCCTCCCCGCCCGCCTCCTCCGCGACAGGCCGCCGTGGGCCGTGGTCGCCACAGGGGCAGGCGGCACAGGGAGGGCACCTCGGCCCACCCGCCGTGGGCGGCACCGAGCACGCTGCACCTGACGGCCCTGGCCGGGCTTCGCGGCGGCCACACAACCGGCACGGTCACGGGGAGGCCGCCCGGCAGCCGGACTTACCAGGACCTCCCCGTGCAGAGGACAGAGCGACGGGAAGACACCAGTGACCACGGCAACCGCACCCCGTCTAAAAGCGTGAGCGAGACGCGGCCGCGCTCGGGCGGCTTTCCTCACCTGTGGCGAGTGCAGCTGGAGGCCCTCGCTGGGGACAGGCTGGCGAGACGGGGTCTGGTCCAGGCGCAAGTTAAAGACAGTGGCCAGGGCGGACTGCGCGGCCCGGGCCTTGGCGAGCTTTTTGCTCCTCCCCGAGCCTTCGAAGAACTGCCCGTCCACGACCACGGACAGGACGAAGTTTTTGGCGTGGCTCTCCCCGCTCTCTGAGAGGAAGTCATACTTCAGTCCCGGGCGCAGCTCGTTCAAGATCATCACGGGGTTCTTCCCGCTCGGGGGCGGGAACGGTGGGGGCACGGGGAGGGGCGGCTGGGCCAGGCTGGCAGGCACGGGAGACGCAGCCAGGCTGAGGTCCCCACTCGAGCTGAAGGAGTCGTCGCCGTTGGCGCCCAGGTAGAAGGGCACGTCTGGCCTGTCCGGGGTCTCGAAGCCATTGAAGAGCGCGTCGGGGAAGTCAGCCTGGTCGGACGTGAAGTCTGCATTGGCGGACAGGCTCCGGCCCATGGCCAGGTGGGCCTCAGAGGCGTTGGGAAACTGGACGAAGGAGCGCAAGGCCTTCTCGGCCGCGTGCAGCTTGGCCTTCTTCTTCGTGGGGCCGGAGCCCTCGAAGACCTGCCCGTTGACCTCGACGGACATGACGAAGAGGGGCGCGTGCACGGGTCCCGTCTGCGACAGCAGCGCGTACTGCAGGCCAGGCTTGATCTCGTTGAGCTGCATCAGTGCGTTCTTGGGCAGCGCGGGCCCCGGCGCCCTCCTCCGCTTCTTCAGGCGGAACTTGGAGCGGCCGTTGCTGCTCTCTTCCAGGGCCCGCTTCCTGCCGGCGCCCCCGCCGCCCCCGTTGGAGAGCGGGGCGCCCTCGCCGGGCCCCGGGCCGCTGCCGTCCTTGGGGGGCGCGCCGTCCAGACCGCAGTTTTCCTTAACATCTGTGCTGCTCGGACCTGCGGTGCCCAGAAAGAGTAACTTACAACGCCTTCGTCGCAGGATCTTGTAAATGCAAAATTTATAGATTCCTTTATCGCCCTTTGTAACTGGTTAAGTGATGTGTGCTTATACATTTTGTTCCTGGCTGCATACGTGTGGAGCTGTGCATTTAACCACAGAGCTATCCACCTAAATTGGAATAACTGGAGTAATCTGACATTCCGAGAAACGATAACTAATCCTGTTTCTATTTAGTATCACGGACTGCTTTTGCATTAAAAGATGAATTTTTAAATCATCTTTTTCTACGAGAATATTCCGAAGCATCTAGAGGACTTTTATTCAAGTTTATCAAAATGTGGGATGATAAAGTAACCCAGAAAGACCTTACATTAATAAATCTAGTATGAGTATTGACAAATGTACACTTTATTTTAGCATTTTCTTCCTTTTCAATGCCATCTACTCTCATGCTATACTCATGTTGGGCTTTCAATTGCAGCCTTCCCCAGAAAAGAAGACATTATTTAAAACATGCATTCACAAGTTACTTGGTTTTTCTGGTTTAAAATATGCAATTAATATGTGCAGTTATTTGGTTTGGTTGGTGGATCTTAGAAAACTGCTTATGTAAAGTATTCTGGCCTTTTAGAAATTATTTTGAAGGATATAGCTTCACTTCTAGTATTCATTTAACATTTTTTCATTATGTATGGGGACTGATTTGCCTCTGAATCCTTAATACATCCCATGATAGAAAAAAATATATAAGGCAAGATAGGAAGACTGACCCTGCAGACGGCCACAGCTCCCTAACTTCCCAACTGAAGGTGGCATCTTTGTCTTTTTTAGAAAAACAAATATTTGATGGATTTACAGAATAATTTAGTTATCCTACCGTTTAAAGGTCGTTTATTTTTACAACTAATAAAGATAATTTTAGAACTCTAAAAGTTCATGGCAAAATAAATATGATTTTAATTGCAAAAGGGGGAATAAAAAAGCATTCACTCTCCCCTTTAAGTTTATCAGATAAAGCTTTTTTAAAAAGAGAAAAAGAAGTAACTCCTTGTTTTCCTGGTTAGTTTGCACACGCTGTTGGCCGCAGGAAGCTCGGGGTAACTATCACAGGGCTTTACAAAACTGTTGACATGAACGTACTTGAAGACCTACCACTAGTTTTTGAGAATCCACATAAGTCTTTTAAGCAACGGAAATATTTTTCACAACTGTAAGCCAGTTTACAAGTACCCCAATACGGTGGCCCTCGGTCTGTTTCTACTACATAATGTGAAAGTAGATTCTGACTATGCTAAGGAAACTGAGAAAAACAGTGAAAACGCTCATCGGCCCTACCCATGGGAGGGGGCTTAACGTGGCAGCAAGTCTGGGTCACCGGCTGCCAGTCCCCCACAGTTCAAGCTCTCAGATTCCCAGGGCTGTCACCACTCAGCTGAGATGTGAGAACGGCCCTGGTTTAAATACAGGCCACGGGAAGACCGCCACCACACCGTGGCAGAGACTGGGAGATGGCCAAGCTTTCCCTACAGACTTCATGCCTCCTACGTACTCCTGACACACACCACTTCTCCCAGTTGACAAAGCTGACGGAATGGACACTAAATTTTCATTTATAACATCCTCCAGCAAAAGCTCAATAGGTTACTCCTTTCGGTGCTCAAGGGAAACAAAAGGTTACAAAGGGTGGGGCAGGACAGAATTGAGATGAACAAACGAGCAGGAACATCACACGCTACATGATTGCTTACGTTTTGACGTTACCGCTGAACAGAATTATCACTACATAAGTCAGATCATGATAAATATATCCTGACATGCATTTAATCAAACGTTTATAATCTCTGGAACAAACAAATGCTTTCTTTTAAAAAATAAAAATAATCCGTATTGATTATAGAAAAATACACTTTCTATAAGATAGCTCACATAGATTCTAAGTTCTTATTTGCTTCAGAAGCATGCAAATACTGCTCAGGTTCTACTTTACTAAAAATGCTACGATGTAAAGGAAAATAAAACACTAAAATTGGAGAAAGACCTCCCACTATCATAACTCTTCTTAAATAGATGCTTTCTCTTTCCATATCATGCTACTTTATTTCATAAATGTGAATATTAACCATGATAAAAATTTTCCATCGCTTTCAAAATGGTAGAAAATACAGGACTGGCATTTCAAAGTTTCAGCACTAGAACCGACAGTTTATCTTTCCAGAGAATGTATTCAGAAGGATTCTTTACCTCGGTAAGAGACTACCGGATCAGTCTGGGGGCAGTTATATCCCTACACACACTGTGACATTTCCCCCCATACCTGATGACCAGCGCCGCGGTGACAGCGGGAGTGCGCTGACCCCTGAGAACACAGGCTGGGTTCCAAGAGCCTGAGAGCAGCTGTGCCGAGGGCAGCACCGCCGGCAGCCAGAGGCCTCGGGAGGAGGTGCTGCCACAGGGACTGAAACCGCGCCTGGTCACGTCTTCTCACACTTGCGTCCCAGGAATGACCTCCAGCCTGAGGGCACACGACTGCGGGGTCACCCAGCAAAGACCCAGCCACTCCACGGCACCCGCTACACTCGTGGAGCAGCACCCCTGGCTTCTGCGTGCAGACAAGCCAACTCCGAGGCCTTGGCTGTGGGTTCTGGGTGCGGCCGAGGGAAAGTGGTGGACTGTATCCTCATCCTCGGTGACCGTTCGTCACTCACACCTGCGGGTTCTTCCCAGGACCTCTCCACACGGACAAGTAACAGTGCACATTACACACATACCAGAACACTGATGTCTCTGTTGTGATTTCCCTACTGAAAGCTCCCAACTCCTGTGGGAGCATTTAACCTTATGCAAATGCTCTGCTATCCGGGATTAAAGACAAAACAGAACAGAGAAGTATGTTCACTGAACTCTTCAGCTACGAACATCTATGAACCATGTTGAGAGGGGGAAAGCCGAGGCTCTCTGCCCCTCCGTCCCCTCCATCCCAGAGGGCAGTGTGGAAAGGGGTTTCAGGCCACGCCGGCCCGAAGGCCCATCAGAGTCTTTGGAAACAAGATCAACAGACCCATGCGAGTCTCCTTCCTTCAAAATGCACGGACAACCCACCGTATTTGAAGGGAAGATGTTATGCACTGTCACCCCAAATGACCAACCTCAAAGGTCGTCTCAGATTTACACAGATGGAAGTAGGACCATGATCGTGAGAACCACGCAGTGACAGAGCACGAAGCCATGCGGCTTTATGACACGTGCGCCTGGAGGCAAGCCTCCCCCCCTTCCAGGCGTGTGCATCAGGACCCCAGGATGACAGCAAGGAAGGAAAATCCAGACAAATGGCTGTAAGGAAACGCCCACAGTAGACACCGATACCTACTGTAGACATTATATAAAAATTAAACACATGCCACCGTTAACAGTCTGTATCGAAGGAAGAAAATCACCCCCCCCCAAGTTGGTCCCATTCAATAAATTTACAACACTAAGATTTTAATAGAAAATTAGCCACTTGATACTATGTGATAGGCCTAGATCTTACTCATGTTTTCTTCATCTTCTACATCCATGGCAAAATACTTTTGAGGGTTTCTTGACTGGCGGAGACTGTTTCTGTCTGAAAGACAGCAAGAAAATGACACTGAGTGTACCAGTCATATGAGGTAAGTCTCTGTGGAAAAAATCGCAGAACAAGGACGGTTAGGCCTGCCCTCTGTACAGAACATTCTGATGTCCCCACCTCTTCAGCATGGTACAGGACCCCCAGCGTGCCCCCAAGGATCCCGGCCAGGACTCCGCTGCTGGGGGGGCGGGTACCATGCAGGGAAGATTTCGGGCCACGCTGCAGAGGACGGCCTGGGTTCCAGGGGTCAGGACCATGGAGAGCTCCGAACCAAGGGAAGGGTGACACGTTTAGATCTCAGAAAGACACCTCGTCAAGACAAACCCCAAACAGAACTCCAGCCCATCTGCCACGTGATCTCCGTTCTGGGGAGACTTTGGTTTGGGTTATAAAATAAAGCTGTGGAGCAAGAACACGCCACAGCACTCACCCTCCTACTCCCCTTCACCTTGGACTGAGAAGCATCACGCGGACGAAACTAAAAAGCACATAATTGTTCAAATCTGATCTAATTTCTTAGCCACGTGTAACTTATTATTCTGCTGTCAGGAGAAACCACAAGAAATGCTCAAAGAACAATTATTCCAATTATATAATTACTAACAAATTTAAGAGTTTCCTCTTCCTAAATACCTTGGCTATACTTTGCAGGACTGTACTAACATATAATCTGTAATAAAGAATCCCATCAAATTGCCACTGAGGAAGAAGATCTGCAAATTTTGTAGTCACATTTTTTTATAGAAATTAAATTTATATTATAAATCAGTTAAGAGGCAAATGTATTGCTTTTAAGAAAACGGTGACTAAAATGTGCTAAACATCTCTCTCATATAACATATACGTAGACGTTTCCATGACAATCATTTGTTAATGACATTAACTCTCACTGTATATCTGGTAAACATACAGTTAAATGAGTTAAAAGTTAAATGAGTTTTTATTTAGACTCCTTTATTCAAGCAAGTGTTCCAGATAGTTTTTAAAGCATTAACATTTTATATTCATGAATTACTTCAACAAAAATTTCTGAAAGTTTATTATATGAAAAGCACAGTACTGGATATTACAAGAACCTAAAATGAATCAGACAGACTACAATTGAGAAATTTAAATAAAAATATTGTCTGGATAGCTGATTGTATTAAGGAATAACTTTCAGTCATTTTAGGCGTGGAAATAGTGCTTATCTTTTAGTGATATATACTGAAGTGTCTACAGACGAAATGATACCTGGGATTTATTATCATAAAATGATTCCGTGTGGCGGGAAAAAGCAGACACGGATGAAACCGAGGGGCCACGGCTGGCGACGCTGCTGCGGCCTGACGGGCGCTTGGGCTCACCACACAACTCTGCATCGCTGCGTGTGTTTTAGTATTTCCACCGTGGAATAGTCTCAAGGAAAGTAATTTCCTTGAGGTCTGGAATGGGCACGGTGCCAGACCGCCCCATGCCCTCAGTGAGACGCAGGCGCTCCAAGGGTCGACTCGGCCACGGTCAGGGCGTGTGACGGTCAAGCTGATCCTGGAGGGGGAGCGGGTGGGACATACCGTGGAGGCTGTGAACAGGCAGCGTGCGGGAAGCACAGAGGCTGGGTGAGCAAGGCACTTAGAGAGCGCTGCCGAGAAACTCAGTTATCGGTTATCGGTTCTGGAAGCAACCACACAAGCTGCCCAGAGCACTCTGTTCTTTCTGGCTGAGAGCTGGATTCAAAGCAGGCAAAGGGGCTCGTGTGGTGGGAAGACGAAGGGCGCGCCCCCCATTCAGCCCAACCGCAAACCCTGGATGGCGCAGACACAGCAAGCACGGGGAGGCTCGGGACGGTGGAGCGGAGACGGCACAGCAGCACGGGGCCCGGGGACGGCGTGGCGGTGAGTCCCTCACGTCTTCTTTTTGCATCATTATCCCAGGCTCGGAGCTGAAGAAGCCGGCAACCTGGAAACACCAGTGGGCAGAGACCAAAACACCCAACGCAAACTGTCTCTCTGGCCAAGGGACCAGGAGAGGACCTCCCAGCAGGACAGGAACCTGACAGACCGAACTGCCCTATTCAGCCAGACCCCAGCCTCCCACCCAGCAAGGACGTGGGGTGGGGGAGCCTCGCGTCTCATTCCCTCTGGGCTGTGACGACCCCCTCCCCCCTCTCCCCGGCGATGCAGAGTCAGGGAGAACAGGCGGGGAGCCTGGACTTCCACCCCACCTGGCGGTACCCAGGCGCCTGCCCCCTCCCCACTGCGGGTGTCACAGGAGGCCAACGCCCAGCAGTGCCAGTGGAGGCCAGGGAACCTGGACGTGCACCCCCGTCCGGCAGCGATGAGGCGGCGTCTCCTCTCCCCAACAGAGGGCTGTGACAGAAAGCCAGCTGAAGCAGAGGTCCAAGTAAGACTCAGGTTCTTGTAACATAATATGTCCAGGTTTCAATCAAAAATCAACTCATCACACTGAGAGCCAGGAAGATCTCAAACCGAATGGAAAACGACAATTGATGCCGACCCAGAGACATCGGCATTATCTGAGAAAATTTTAAAGCAGCCGTCATGAAAAAGAAGTGGGAGGAATCAGTAAGTGATCTCAACACTGCCTATGCAGTCCGAGTCATCAAGACAGACAGGCAGACCACACGGAACGAAACAGAGGACCCAGAGGCAGGCCCCCACAAAACACCCGCTCGTTGTTGACAAAGGTGCTCAAGCAACGCAGTGAAGGAAGGACAGCCCTGTCAACAGACAGTGCTGGGCAGCCGGGCACCTAGAGCTCACACCCCACACACACGTTCACCTGGAATGGACCACGGGCTATTAAACGTAAAGCATGAAACTACAAGGCGTTCACAAAAATCACGGGAAGAGAACATCCGTGGGATCTCGGACTCGGCAAAGAGTGTGCAGATTGGCCGCTAAAAGCACGATCCATAAAAGGGAAAAATGATGAACTGGAACCCATCGAAATTAAAAACCTTTTGCTCTGCTGAAGACCCTGTTAAGAAGACGAAAAGACAAGCTATGGGCTGCGAGCGAATATTTGAAAACCACATCAACAAACAAAACACACAAGAAACTCCCGACAATAAGACACACACTCCCATTAGAAAGAGACGTTTCCCCAAAGAACGCGCACAGACGGGTGTTCACACGGGGGACGGTGTGCCTCGTTAGCCACTAGGGAAATGGGACCTAAAACCACGTGAGACGCCACCACACACCTACGAGGATGCTAAAATAACGAGAACCCAAGGGCCAGCGAGGATGGGGAGAAACGGGATCGCTCACACGCTGCCGGGGGGGATGTAAAATGGTACAGCCGCTCCGGGAACCAGGCTGGTGGTTTCTTAAAACTAAACACGGGCATTTAGTCCAGAGAAATGAAGACTTACGTTCACATAAAAAACGTATACAGGAACGCTTATAGCAACTTTATTCATCACAGCCCCAAACCGAGACAACCCTTCAGCAGGTGACGGGTTGAACACACGGTGGGCCAGCCGCACCACGGAGCACCGTGCGACAATGAAAAGCAACAAACTATTGACACACGCAATAACCCGGATGAACCTCCAGAGAATCCGGCCGAGTGAAAAAGCCAGTCCCAAAGGTTACATACATTACAGCCCATTTATACAAAGGTGGTCCTTGAGCAACACGGGTTTGAACTGCATGGGTCACTGAGACACAGATTTTTTTTCACTAAGCACGACCTACCCCACCGCATGGCCTGAGGTTGGCTGAGTCCAAGGATGAGGATACAGAGGGCCGACTATCAGTTACACGGGTTTCCGACCGCACCTCGCGTCGGCACCCAAGCCCTGCGCTGTTCAAGGGTCAACCGTACAACATTCTTGAAACGAGAAAACGGTAGAAATGGAGAGCAGAGTAGTGGTTGCGAGTGGGGAGGGTGTGGGTGTGACTATAAAAGCACGACGGGGTGGCAACGGATGCTCCGGATCTTGACTGTCCTGAGGTCGGCACCCCGGCTGTGACAGGGCGCTGTGTAAAGGGAACATCGTTCTCCCCGTATTGTTTCTTACAGCTACACGTGAATGTACGTTCTCTCAAGATAAAAAGGTCAATTTAAAAGCGGGCAGAAGGCACACCACATAGCGGCCGGTGCGCTGAGAGGCTGGCTTCCCTGGAGGTCTGGGACAAGGAGGCCATGCCTGCCGTGACAGTGACGGCAACTCTGAGCACAGGAGAACCCTGCGCCGCCGGAGCTCACCTGGTTTGTAGGACATGCCTCGTTTTCCTGCTCTTTCATATTAAAGTTCTAAAAAAGGACAGGGAAAATGTCTCACAGCAGAAAATAATCAGGCTGTGCACAGTGTGGGTGGGTACGTGTACGTTAAAAGTGGAAGCCAGAAATCTCTTGCAGAGCAGAAGCCAATATTTTCAGCTTCTACAAATGCCAACTCTCGTACCGAAGGTTACAAAACAAAGCAAAATAGCAAATGCAAGCACTTCAGAGCATTTTACATAACCATTTTTCTTTCATTCTGAAAAGCACCTCATATGGCCTGGACCACAAACACATAAGAATTAAAACCCCATCCAAAATCCCATATGGAACAAAATTCCAGGAATGGCCAGGTAAAGAAAGGCTCGACTTGACAGCACTATTCGAATGCCTTCTTCATTTTTCAGGGTCCCGTAAGCATTAAGAAGTCAGTGGAACTGGGGGGGGCAGGGAGGCATGAAAAGACCATTAAACTTGGCATCGAAAGACCTGGAACTTAAGTTTAACTTGATTCCAGTTATAATTTCAACTTTTCTTTTTTTAAATAGAACTAGAAAAGCTGATCTTATGTGGAAAAATAATCAGGTTTGAACAGTCAAGAAAACTCTGAACTAAAGGAGCAGTTGGGTGGGTCTGGTCCTCCCAGACTGGAAAGGATGGGGCGCCAGCATCCAAAGCATGCCTGCGGCTCATGGACCGTGGAGCAGGGAGACGGACTCAGGACAGAGCAGCTTCCCACACCACTGACCAATGCGCTTTCTAACACGTGGGCCTGGAAAGGGGTAAGCCCCGGAGGAAGAGGCAGCTGGACCCACCAGTGCCACTCGGTCAGCGTCGGTTTTGGTTCCCCATGGGTTCGCGTCTGACTTCCGATAACATGATCGGATTGGCAATGCTTTATTTTCTAAGTGGGTGGTGGGTAAATGGTCATCTGTTGTGTGATTCCTTATACACTGTAGATGTTCATGACGTAAGCCAAGGTGTACATACATATGTAAAATACAACATTCCTATCCGCTTCTGACAGCACCCTTATCCTCACTGTGGAAACGTCAACCTGCACACATTCCTCCCTTTCCCTTGGTGAAAAAAAGGTTTTCTGGAATAAAATACAGAGAACATAACTTATTAACATTCAGGATGCATCAGAACATGAATTCTCTATTGTGCTGGTGAAAAATGCTATCTTTAGGAATTCACTAAAAATTTATAGATTAAAAAATGTTTAAGACAAGCAGTAACTTGACAAAAATTATTAGCGATTATTACTGGGTTTTATCCATGGTACTCTCGAACAGGATGGTTTTGAGAAAAGTTTTACATATTCTTAATGACTGTTAAGGGTTTCAGTTTTAATAGCCATACACTACACATTTTTAAAGAGCGAAGTGTTAAAATGAAGATTCTTCATGTTAATTCTCTACTATAAATTAAGCAACTTGCTAAAGGCTAGACTAATTTCGCAGCTACAGCAAAACACTGCATGATGATTTTATTATTTATTTAACAAAGGTAACTGAAGTATAAAATTCTTACATAATTTCAAAATAAATAATCTGAAATTCAACAACTTAATCATGCATGTTTAGAGAATGCATTCATGATTTGTATTTTGCTTCCAATATTTTGCTCTCTAAACAAACTAATATCATCAAAATATTCAAAACATTCAATTTATAATATTTAACAGAGAAATAGTTTCCTTCCTAGGGAACCATCCAAATAACAGATGTTCAGTTATCCTTTAGAGATTTTGTACACACTGAACTAGATACAGCAGACTGTGCATAGCAAATGAGGTTCAAGCATTACTTCTAAAACACATGTTTTTTTCTAGTGAAATGCAACATGGAATAATTAAAATAACCATAGCAATCGACAAAAAAACTCTTGGAACTAATAGGCAATTATAGAAAGGTTGCAGAATACAAGGTTAATATACAAAAGTCAATTGCTTTCCCACATGCAAGCAAGGAACTGGAATTTGACATAAAAAACACAACACCATTTACATTAGTACCCCCCCAAATGAAATACTTAGGTATAAATTTAACAAAATATGTACAAGATCCATATGAGGAAAAGTGCAAAACTCTGATGAACGAAATCAAAGAACTAAATAAATGGAGAGAAAATCCATATACATGGACAGAAAGACTCAATAATGCTGATTATGGCTCTTCCCAACTCGATCTACAGATTCAATGCAATCCCAATCAAAACCCCAGCAAGGTATTTTGTGGAAATCAACTAACTGATTCCAATGTTTACATGAAGAGGCAAAGATCCAGAGTAGCCAACACAATATTGAAGGAGAAGAACAAATTCGGAGGACTGACAGTATCTGACTTCAAGACTGACTATAAAGCTATGGTAATCAGGATAGTGCGGTATTGGTGAAAGAAGAGCCAAATAGATCAATGGAACAGAACAGAGAGCCCAGAAGCACACCCACATAAATACTGTCAACTGTTCCTTGACAAAGGAGCTAAGGCAATACAATAGGGCGAAGATAGTCTCTTCAACAAATGGTGCTGGAAGAGCTGGTCATCCACATGCAAAAACTTCAGTCTAGACACAGATCTTACAAACTACACAAAAATTAACTCAAGATGGATCACAGACCTAAATGTAAAATGTAAAACTCCTAGAAGATAGCATAGGAGAAAACCTAGATGACCTTGGGTTTGGCAATGACTTTTTAGATACAACATCATAGGCATGATCCACGAAAGAAAGAATCGCTAAGCTGGACTTTATTAAAATTAAAAACTTCTGTTCTATGAAACACAATGTCAAGAGAACAAGCAGACAAGCCACAGGCAGGGAGAAAATTTTTGCAAAAGAAATAGCTGATAAAGGACTGTTACCCAAAATATACAAAGAACTCTTAAAACTCAACAATGAGAAGACAACAACCTGATTAAAAAATAGGCCAAAGACCTGAACAGACACCACACCAAAGAAGATATACACATGGCAAATAAGATGCTTCACATCAGCTGTCATCGGGGAAATGAAAATTAAAACAACAATCAGATGCCCCTCCACACCTATCAGAATGGTGAAAATCTAGAACACAGACAACAGCAAACGCTGGCAAGATTGCAGAGCAACAGGAACTCTCATTCACTGCTGGTGGGAATGCAGAATGGTGTGGCTGCTTGGGAAGACAGTCTGGCGGCTTCTTACAAAACTAAACAGACTCTTACCATAGGAGCCAGCAATCGCTTTCCTTGGTATTTACCTAAAGGAGCTGAAAACTTATGTCCACACAAAAACCTGCATGTGGGTATTTATAGCAGCTTTATCCACAGTTGAAAAAACCTGGAAGCAACCACGTTGTCCTTCAGTAGGTGAGCAAATAAACTGTGGCCCATCCAGACAATGGAACAGTATTCAGAGCTAAAGAGAAATGAGCTATCAAGTCAAGAAAAGACATGCAGGAAACGTGAATGCATATTCCTAAGTGAAAGAAGCCCATCTGAAAAGTCTACAGACTGTATGATTCCAACCACATGACATTCTGGAAAAGGCACAACTATGGAGACAGTAGAAAGATCAGTGGCTGCCAGGGGTGGGAAGAGGGGAGGGAGGCACAGGTGGGGCGCAGACGCTGTTTAGAGCAGTGACACTACTCTGCAGGACACTATTGTGAAGATTAATAAACAGAAACTCCATATTTTTATAACCACACTCTGTCCTTCGAGATGAATGAAGAGTAACAACACATGTGAAATACGGTCCACGCTTGCTCTGTTCATCACGGCCTAACGAAAATCCATTTATCTGAAAATGATACTTTATTTTCTGGAATGAAAGGGAAAAAAGAGAATACTGTGAGCTGTACTTTCAATATGAACACTAATATTTACACTAAGAATAGGCACTGTTAAGATTTGATCCAATTCCCATAGTATTTCAAGTACATTCCACAAATCTAACTCCACACATCTGCTTTCGAATCTCAACTGTCAAACTAGGGTGACTCTGCCCATCCCTGGAACACACCCCCAGCTGAAGGAGCTCCTTCCCAGGGAGCGTGGCCCCCACTTGTGCTGGGAAGCCCGTCTGTGCAAGTGCAATGAAATGTACCCACCCATCTGTCACAAGAGATTCTGGGAGCCCTGGGCCTTCCATCCATAACTGCTGTCCACCAGGGGTCAGCAACTTCCCTTGCTTGTGCCCCTCTCCTGGCAGACACAGTGTCTCCCACTCTTGCCAGAGACTGGTTAAGATCCCGTCCTTCCTGATATACACAGCACAGCAGCAATGCGTCACAGAAATCCCCCTCTTCACCCACACCTGCCCCATGGGTGCCCAAATCCCTGGTGCCGGCACACAGAAGGCTCTAATGGCTACGTGTTGCATGAACGGATGGATGGATGGATGGGTGGGTGGGTGAACAGATGAATGGGTGGGTGGGTGAACGGCTAGGTGGGTGGATGGGTGGATGGATGGGTGGGTGGACTGGATGGATGGCTGGGCGGGTGGGTGAATGAATGGATGAAGAGATGGGTGGATGGATGGATGGGTGGGTGGGTAGATGGGTGGGTGGGTGAACAGATGAATGGGTGGGTGGGTGAACGGCTAGGTGGGTGGATGGGTGGATGGATGGGTGGGTGGACTGGATGGATGGCTGGGCGGGTGGGTGAATGAATGGATGAAGAGATGGGTGGATGGATGGATGGGTGGGTGGGTAGATGGGTGGGTGGGTGAACGGCTAGGTGGGTGGATGGGTGGATGGATGGGTGGGTGGGTGGCTGGGTGGACAAACGCCCTCCCGCCCTAAGCCTCCAGCTGCCACAGCACTCTGGCCCTCACAAAGAGGCAGCCTCTCAGCGAGGTGGAAGCAGGGGAGAAGCCTGGCATGACAGCTGCCTGCTCCCCCAGGTACTGTCTGCATCTCCTCGATGGCACAGTGTCCATGCCCCGTCCTCCAGCACTATCAGAGGTGGCTCACCTCTACAGGTCTGGGCCTCCATTTCTATAAAAAGGTCCCCACCCCCCGTTCACTTCTCCATCCTGGAAACGCGGGGGAGCCCAGCTGGACCGCAGCACAAGCACAGCGGCCGGGGCCATCACAGGGTGGGCAGAAGGACTGGGCCCAGACAAGGGCGCTGTCACGCTCAGGACAAAGCACTCACTGAGAAAGCCCTTCATCGCAAAATACAGGAGGGCATTCATAAAGTGGGGGGCGGGGGGGTGAAGGAGCCTTCTGGGCTCTCCACCCCGTCCCTCCCACTGTCCCGCGACTCCGCAGCAGTGCCGTGAGTGGAGAGAAGGCGACAGCGTCTGCGCTGGTCGGGCCCGGGGAGGGCCGGTCTAACAGTCCCGGGAGTGTGACCTGGGCTCCAGACCCACCTTGGGCCTCAGGGGGCAGCACCTACCAAGACAGCAGTGTCTGCTGTATGGGGGTCCTGGTCAGTATTTAAACTGCACATTGTTCTCTTCTAACCGTAATTTTCTAACAACTAAGCTGAGCCATGTGGCTCTCATCCAGAGTAAACAGCCAATACCCTGCCTTGTGGAAGGGAGTGACCCTTCCACAGGAGCAGTGAAAAATCACTGAAATCGCATTGCTACTGAAACCAAGGAACCTGCTGCTACACTGTACTGATAAATAAGTAAATTCGAAAAGGCACACATTATACCAGTCTTTACACAGGATTTGGAGCCCTTTAGAATTATACAATACTAAAAGACTACATCTCACATCTTGTAAAACTGCCCCAATTTGGTATAAATGGGATGGCCAGTCCTAATAATACTCGTAATTTTCAAAGGCATTATCATTAGTTCCAAATACAGGGCATGTTGTAAATAGGAACAGGTACTTACACACACCTAGTGCTGCTCGGCAGAGCTCACACTGAATCTACACACACAGGCGTGTCCGGTGAGCACGACCCACCTAATACGCGGGGCTGCATGGCCACATCTTGTCACACCCAGTTTCTCAAGATGTTGGCCTGAGACCGCAACGTGCTTGGGGATGGTTTTCCTGCTGAAGAATAAGATTCTGGAACGTGTGGAGACATTTAGAATTTGTATACAGTGGGACTAATACACACCATGCGAATTACAGTAAGTTCCAAAAGGATGATGACAGAACCGTCCTTCCACTTCTCAAAATTTTCCCCAGTTTGTGTTTAGCGATGAGGGGCCATGGAGAAAAAACAGTGGCAAGTCTAAATTTAGGGTATCTGGATGAACATCCCTTGCAGTTTTGGCTTCCGCCTTTGTCTTAGCCCCCTACTGCCCTGTCTTGCTGCCACCTCGCTCTTTCATGCCTGACCGGGGAGCGGACACACCGACGCTGCGACCAGCTGCAGGCCGGGAGCAGCGGGCACGCCGAGGAGGCTACGCCCGCGCGCCCCGGGGACGCCGCCTCTGCCCTGGACACACACGGTGGGCGTGGTGCCCGCAGAGGCCACACATGACAAGGCCCCGCCGCTCCCAGACACAGAGCCCCACGAGTACAAGCGGCTGTGTTACAGTGAGCAAGATGCTCTTATCACAGATCACTGACTCCAAAGTGAGTTTCTTCTTCCTCTTCTTGGGAAGCCACACTAAAGAACTGTAGCTCATTTTATTTCCTGGAGAGATGACCGTCTCCTGCCGCAGAAGACCCCAAAGATGCGGTGCTGGAGAAAGACCCCGTTCCAGCCCCATCAGCTGCTGGGTAACGAGGTGGCAGCCGGAAAACAACTGGCTATCGCCTCAGCAGGAGCATCTCTGCACCTCAGACATTCTCTGTTGGTCAACGCATTCTACGTGGAGACAGCAAACTCTCAGCACCTCTTAAAGCAACAATTCACCCCAAAGCCAGTAGTCTGTGATTTCTATAGTCACAGGCAACTTTTAAATCTGGTGTTAAGAAAAAAATATTGATCTTAACACATCAAGTTGAATTAAAGACTGAAATTATCTGGAGTGTTGAATGGAAGGAATTTGCTCTCCATGTTTTTAAATGGAAAACACCGTAACAGCAGCAGCCACAGTCTTACCACAGCATGAAGAGTAGTTGTGACGTTAGAAAGTCAGTCAGTAGGGAAGAGTGGCAGCAAAGGAGAAATTACAAAGCGTCTGTCTCTAGAGGGAAAACCTCCTGGGACTCAAAGCTACACACTTCAAAGATTTCATAAATGTCTTCCGAAAAAATACTTTAAACCTTGACGCTAACGTGACTTCTAGACATGTTTAGAGACACGTTTTCAAAATCTTCCTTTTTAAGTGAGTCCCTAGCTAAAACTCTACGCAATGCCAACAGAAGAAAAGAGAGGCACTCTAGAGGGAAAGCAACAAGATAAACTCACAGGCAGGTCAGAACACGTTCCCGCACCGCACCGCGTTGGAAGCCCGGTATTTGCACTTCAGGATGAAAGACAAATGAGTTACCTTTCCTCTCAGAGCGTCTCTTGCGCCTCCTTTTACACCGGCGGATGCTGAGGACAGTCCCCGTGGCCAGGGTCCCCGCAATGAGCGGGGCCAGCCGTGGCCAGCCCGGCCCCGTCCCAGCCCCCGGCCACCGGGGTGGGCGCTCAGGCAACCATCTGAGCCGCGCGGCTGCGACGGCCCTCGTGGACACGTGGGAGGGCGGCTTCTCCCCCGCCCCAGGCTCACTCTTCAAAGCGCAGATGGAGGGGCCCTCAGCCCTTCAAAGTGGGCAGGGCCATGACTCCGGGGGCGGGGGGGGGGACACCAACTCCCCAGCAAAGAGCCCTGCCTAAAAAACCCCAGCGTCTCCAGAATATACACAATTCCTCAAATAATGAAGTAGAACCACCAAGAGTCCAGTTCACAAAATAACACTGCCCGAAGTAACGCTCCCACGCAGCACTGCTTAGGGACCCAGGACCCCACGGCTTGGGGACACCGCTGGCCCCACCTGCACACGGGCACCTGTGGCCAGACAGGCACAACCCTCTCCCTCCCACCCAGCCTGGCTCGCTGGGGGGTGCAGAGCACGGCACACACACACACACACACACACACACACACACACGCACGCACAGACACACGCACGCGCACATGCATACGTGCACACGCACGCACAGACACGCACACACGCGCGCACACACACATCTCAGGGCGCGGGACCCGCACTTGGACTGGCCCAGCACAACCCACAGCCCTCTGCCCCGCTCGTCCAGACACGCTGTGTAGGTGCTCTCCCACACCTTGGCGGCCGTCCTTGGAACAAAAGGCGACTGCATCCGAGCCCTGAGGACGGGGGTGTCTTGGGGGGGAGTCAGCGTGCAGGGAGGATGTGAGTAGCAGAGCCCTTCGGCAAAAGAAAAGTTAATCGATGCGTCAGAATCTTTCTCTGCGCACAACTGACCGTGTCTTGCATCAAAAGTGCTCCTTTCCTGGCAATGCCAGCACGGCTTTTCCAACTTACTATTCCAAAGGCGCACATGAATTAACGCCGGCTTCACCACGATTGCACGTGGAGCCTGAGCCGCGTTTTGCCACTTCAAGCAGCTCTCATTACCCTTAGACTTGTGTGGGTGCCCGTCCGGACGTGCTCCACGGAAGACGTGGCCCCGCGGAACCCCTTCCCCAGGGCTCCAGGCAGTGGGCACTGCTGGGACAGCACCCACCGCTCGCCCTGGGGAGGGAGCAGAGTGCAACCCTGAGCGCATGCCCGCCGACCCCGTCCCCGGCTGCCGGTGCAGCTCAGCTCCTGCCGGCAGCTCTTCTAACTCTGCTTTCCTGGGTTCCGTACGGTAGTTGGCTATGTGGCATCCATACATCACACTGCAAACTATTTTAACTATATTTTCTTTTGGTTGATGCTCTGGCATTTGGGGGCCTTGCAGACCCTGGGAAGGAGAGACTGCCCCTCCCGGATGAGCTGATTTGCAGAGACGGCAGAGGGCTGGGCCAGGAGCAATGCCAACCACAGCCCACACTGCGATCTAACCTCCCGCCAGGCCCTGCTGCCCTGCCCCTGCCGCAGATCACTCAGGCAGGGACCAGGCAACCGGAAGCCACCGCGACAGCCCAGAGCCTGCCAGGGTGACTCAAACTGGCCAGTCCTAAGTGGTTTACTCTGCCCTGCCTTGCTGTTCTCATGGAAACCCCCCAAAAGGCCTCCTCACTCCCTTCTCCCTCCTGACCCAAACGGGTGCTCCATGTCCTGCGGGGTGGGGCACCTGCGGCGCCTCCACTCACGACTACCCCGCGGGTGCAGGAGGGACAGCGGCACGGTTCTCAAGACGCCTGCTTTGACAACATGGAGTCTATTTAGGTTCCTTCTAACTAAAGAGCACCGAATAGTCTATGAAACACAAGGACAAGCTGGCTTCCTACTATCACATCGTACAACCCAATTTCACATGCGCTCTACATTCGTATAAAAAGTCAGGTAAAAGTGGCAGTTACGTGCATATAGCCTTCACTTCATAAGGTGATAATTTGCTTTTCCTCATCAAATGACACAACCGAATGCACAGTTAATCTTCCTCACCTAATAAATGCCATGTTTTCCGCTTTCTTGAAAATCAGAGTGAGTCAGAACCCACCGGAATGACAAGGCAAGTGGTGCCCTGATGCAGAGTCTGTGGCCGTGGACGGGAGGGGCCCTAACGGAGCAACACCCTTCTCGGTGCGTCTTAACTTATCTTAGAGCCATTCCACGAGAAGTTCCCAAAGGTGAAGTAACATCCTCTCTCTGCATCTGTCATGTTCTTCTTTTTTCTTCCCATTTCTTTCTGCTACCTTTAGGATTATTTAAGAGGAGCATAAAAATAGAACACCTGTATTCATGGGAATCAAGAAATTCACAGCAGAATGGCAATGATCTGCTGCGTCAGATATGGTTTCTAGAACCATTAAATTGACAGTTAATAATCTAAAAACACACTTTGCTTTTTCCAATTTTAAAAGTACACCAATTTCGGACTTCAGCTGTCACATCTTTGCAAGTTAGTAACTACTGAATTCTAGGAGAACGTCAGAGACAGTTGTACACCATTTAGCATCTGACATTCCTGGTACCCAATTAATTTTATTTGTCTGCGTCCTAGAGTAAAGACTCCAACATTTAATGTTCCTGGACTATTAATTTAGGATAAGACTCTTGAAAACTGTTTTTCTACTCTTTCAAGAAGGAAACAAGGAGTTTATTCCATTAGAATTCTACAGTCTCTAAAGGAGTCGGTTCTTCATTAGTTATTCATATACAATCAACACACAGGCAACTGTAATGGTATTTGACTTAATACCATGGTGCCTCAGAAATATCTCTTAATAAGAAATAACAGCAAACATTCACTCACTCATCCAACTGGGAGCAAGCACCTACTATGTGCCGGGACCATCCTCGGGGCCAGGGCTCAGTCGGTGAACAGAGGATGTTCACAGGCTCGCGTGGGGCTCACGTCCAACAGGAAAAGAAACCCAGTCAGCAGTGAGTGTCGCCAGCAGTTAAAGGGCTCGCGTGTCAGAGGACGGTGCACGGCTCCAGGAAGACGGTGATGAAGCCAAGACAAAGGCGCTGAGGAGGCTGACGTGAGGCCCTGGGGAAGAGCGTTCCAAGAAGACAGAGGGTGAAGACCCCGAGGCAGGGCCCAGCGTGGCCCAGGAACAGCCAGGAGGCCGGAAGTACTGGAGGGTCGGCTCCCTCTGCCCGGGAGTTTTCATGGGGCCTGGCCTCTGGCCTCTGGGGAAGGACGGGTGTGGGGCAGGGCTGACGCGGGGAGACAGGTTAGGAGACCAGTGCAAACAGATCCAGTGGTCGGAGCCTGACGGCCATGGACAAGGTAAGAAATAACCAGACTCGATGCACCCTAGTGGCACAGTAGGCAGGCTCTCCTGATAGCTTGGATCTGGGGCAGAAGGGAAAGGACGGCCCTGGCTTTTGGCCTGAGAGCCTGGAAGGACAGAGCTGCTGAGATTGGAGGCCTGTGGGGGGGGGGGGGGGCCACCGGGAGGTCAATCCGATGTCCCAAGTTGGAGATGAGGTGATTCCCCAGAAGACGCTGGGGGACCTGGGGCCTGAGCCTGGAGAGCAGGAGAAAGGTCTGGGCTGGAGACTCAGGTGGGGGACTCACCTGCACAGAGGTGAGAGAGGGTGGGTCCTGAGTATTGAGCATAGACGGGGCCGGGAAAGGCGCTGCGGCCGGGTGGCTGGGGGAGGGAACAGCCACTGAGGCAGCATGCACAGGACGAGGGTGCTGAGTGACCATCACCTGCCGGTCACTCCAGTTAAATGTCACCAAATCTTAGTAAAGGAGACTCTGCAATGACCGCACGAGGGGTGGCCTGGACACGACCACCACTTGTTTTACAACCGGCAGGGATGCCATTCAAGCGTTTTTGTGCAGTGTAAAACCTGCACGGCCATACGGCATGGCCGTGGTTACAGCACAGGGGTCATCAGCACAAAGCCCAGAGCAGGTCTCCCTGCCAAAGCCCTGCTCTACCTCCTTCTAGGCTGGGGCCACGGCAAGTTCTCACTCTCTTGGCTCCGAGGTGACGGCAACGGTTCCCCCCAGGCCTGCTGGGGGGACCAAGGGAGGACGGTGTGCAGGACACAGTAGGGGTCACCTTGGCTTCAGCTGCTGCGTAGCATCAGGACCGCCACCTTCTAAAGAGGAGCAGCCAGCTGGAGAGGCTAGGTGACCTGTCCAAGGTCACAGCTGGGCAGGCGGCAGGACACTGTTCGGAACCCAGGACACTCCCAGCTCGGGACCCAAGCTCTTCACCCTCCACGACGCCGCCATTGCAGCAAAAGCACGGCCACTCAAGTTTACTTTTTTAATATGTTAAGATCCCTCACAATATCAGGTCAAAGTAACACGCACGTGTGTCTTCAACTACGCACATTTCTCCTTTCTATGGCAAGACAGTCCCGAGCAGATGAGGGGGAGCGCAGCTTGCAGCGCACCTGCGAGTTCCCGCCGCTCAGTTAAGATCGCGAACTAAAGAAAGCTTTTTCCATTTTCTGCTGAAGTGACTTTACCAAGGAACTGTAGATTAAAATAAAAATTTACGTTCATCAGACAAGTACAGCAGGCGTTGGATTTGAAAAAAAGGCGGGGAGACACTTGAATTGAAGGCCCTAAAATTCGTTCCAATAGCCTAAAGCCACCCAAAACAAGGAAGCAGCCACAGATGATGGTACGCAGACAGCTCAGGGGGCCCACGGAGGCCTAGGGTGACCCACAGGTGGTTCAGGTGGCCCACGTATGACTAAGGTGGCCCACGAATGGCTGGGGTGACCCATGGATGACAAAATAGCCCCAGATGGCTTAGGTGGCCCATGGAGTAATGCCGGCAGCAGAGGCCATCTCAAATCTGAGAGGCCTGGGCTGCGGACAGAGAGCTCTGATTCCTAGTTACAGACTGAAGGAAAGTTTGAAACAAATAGTGTCATCAAGTCTGAACGTAAATTTGAAACTGAACTGGGTATACAATTGATAGCCATGGTTTAGACAGGTATTTCTTTAAAGATTATTTTTGAACCATCCTTTAAAAACAATGTTTTCTATTACCGATTATTAAAAACAAATTAGAACATATACTTTTTGAAGTATAAAGTAAATGTGGCTGGGCCTTCAAAGAAGAGAGTGATTTTGCTCAGTCTAGAGTAGAAAAACCTCTGACCCAGTTAACCCATGTATACTTGATCCCAGGGCTGGTTTTTGTTTTAAACCGGGTATGTGTAGATGAAAGCACCAACATAAACATGCATGTGTACAAGCAACGTACAAAAGGACAAAAATGGTCAGATCTGACTAAAAACTCAAACAAGACTGAATGGAAAAGAAAAAACTTAAAAAGAGATCAGAGGCATCACAGCCTGGACCTGCAGGGTGGAGAGCCAAAGGCACAGGACTCGTGGGTCTAAGGACCAGACACACGACCAGGGAACACACCAGAGCTGTGAGAGAAGAGAACTCCCCAGAAATGAAGGTCTGAATCTGCCACTAAACGGACACTGTGTGCACAGAGAACGTGATAAAAAGCAATGAAAACTCACATTTTTCTCAGCAGTATCACTGAAATTCATGACTAGAGAATTCGAAGGAAGCCTAGCCCAGAGCAATCTGGTTACTGAGGCGATGAAGCCGGGCCGGAGGGCGGCGACGGGACATCCCCCAGTCTGAGAGGGGAGTGTTCGATCCCAGCTCGGGTCCCATCAAGCTGGCCAGCTGTGAAGGTGGGGGGGCCTATAAAATCCCGAGTCCCGGTGCAGGGCAGCCCCAAGGCCTCACCTCCACAGACCCGAGGGCACAGGGGCCGGAGGATACACCCCCACCGCAGATCTGTATCCCCAAACTGCTGGGAGGCTCCCAGGAGAGGTGGGTGCTGCCCTGGGCGGGCGCTCAGAGGGAGGTGTGGGGGCAGGTCCGTCACTCTACCCGGGCCCCAGAGAACCCTGCTGGCCGAAGTCTCCCTTCACTCTACAGGTCTGGCTCTCTGGGACCCTGTGGGCAGAGTCTGAGCCAGGCCTGTCAGCCCCTGGATCCCATCACTGATCCCGGCCGCCGCCTGGCCAGACCCACCCCCGCCCCGGGACCCCGTCCCAGCGCACACTGCCGCGCTGTCGGCCTGGGGATAGCAGGTGGCGGCCGCGACGGGACCCCAGAGTGGGCGTGTGGCTCGGCACGGCCGTAGGGGCGAGAGCAGCTGCAAGGCAAGGGCTCACGGAAGAGAGATGTTAAACCTGAACATTCACGTTATTTCTTCACTCTACGTTGGCAACTCTTCACTAACGACCCAACACACATATACAAATCGGGGTTAATTTAGTCTTATTAAAATTAGCAATCTGTCCCCGCACACTCAGAACTGGATAGTATAGACTATTGGGGGTTTTTCTGCTTTTGTATGTTATTTTAATTATAAAACCTATTTGAAATATTAAGCTAAAATAATGAAACTGTAAAATTATATTACACATAAATAAGCAAAGCAATAATTTTTTAAAGACTGGAACAGATGTATGAAACTGTGCTTTCCAATTCCATACCAGGAACTCAACTTATTAGAATTAAGTTTATAAATTATTTGATAAAATTTAATTTACAAATCAGGTCACTCGCTGAACTAAACCAGCTGTAAGTATTCCACACCGCTGCCTCCCGGGTCCTTTAAAATGGCTAAAGCAAAGCCAGTGAACAGACACTTTTCTGCAGGAAGTTGCTATCCGGGCTCGGGGTAGGAACGCAGGACAGCTGTGCTCAGGATGTGAGACAGGCTCTTTCTTGCCGTCTCAGCGTGACCTCACAGCGCTACCTACCGCCTGAAGGCGTCCGCCCGGGGCTCGCGGCCAGCTTGACGTGTGGGTGCCGGATGGCGTGGGCGCCCCGTGGCTTGCCCCCACCCCTCACTGCTGCGTCCTGGCGTCCTGTCCAAAGTAGGCAATGACACAGAACGCCAACGCCGGACAAGGCCACTCTGTGGTCAGGATGGATCAGGACACCTGAGTGGGCAAGAGGGAACCTTTGGGACAAAGGACACGGGGGTGGTGCTGTGCTAACTGCACACACTGTCAGAGCACATCTAACTGAACACGTATAAAGGGTGATTTTTATGGCCTGTAAACTGTACTTCGATAAAGGCAGCTTTAAAAAAAATCCCAGAAAAAAAAAAAACCACAAATAGTAGGAGAAAGTCATAGTCTCAATTTGAAATAAAATGGAAAATATGCAGATTTCAAGAAGAAGGAATGAATGGATTCCAAAAACAGAATGAATCAGCTGGAAAAGACTAGAAAGCACATGGGTCTCTCAACAGGACTGCAGAGGAAGGCTTACAGCAGCTCTTGCTGCCACCGGCTGACTCATGCGGAGACCGGAGCGGGGAAGCGAGCAAACTGCCCCAAACTCAGGCTGCAGCCACCTCTCACCACCCCGCTCTACCACCCCAGGCAATGCAAGAATGCAGGAAAAAGACAGCACTGAGCAAAAAAGACACGACCCAACTATAAAGCAAGTTAAAACGTGGCATGACTTTCGGCAGTTAGTGTGGCGTCCTAAAAGGGAAATCACTTAAAAATGTTCCTTTGCACGCACAAGTGTGACGGAGGAGGGTCTGTCACCTGCATCTTACCTGGCTCTGCAGTGAACACCATCTGCTAATCATAATCACATAAATGCCATGAACGGATTTGAAACTAAGTGAGCCATGGTTACAAAACAGAAAATAAAATTTTCTACTTTGATAACATTAAAAACCCCAGAAAACCAAACCTGACAGAAGCTGAACAGTGGAGAGTGAGGAGGAGGTGATGGGCAGGGTAGGGTAAGTGGCCAGGTACACCTGACACGGTGGGGAGCCAGGAGATGGTCCAAGGTCCAAGAAACTGGCTAAGAATCCACAGTTCCTAAGACAACCAGCAGGGAACATGGCTGCCAAGCTGGCTGGCTGACCCAATGCTCCTCCCCAAGCCCCCTTTCTCATGCCCCCTTCTGCAGAGATGTTACAAGAGTTAAACACTCGTTTTCTCAGTCTCCTTTGTGACTACAGCTGGCCACACAGCATGGTTCTGGCCAACGAGATGTAAATGAAAATATGCAGAGGCTTCTGGAATGCCCCTGATGAAAATGACAGAAATGGGCTGCACTGCTTGCTCCTTCCTTCCCAGTTGTTATTGCCTTGAACATAGATGTGATGGCTGGAGCTGCAGCAGCCACACTGCAAACACGAATGGTTAGGAGAACTGCAGAGACACTGAACCAGACTCCTGATGCGGTTGTGCTCTGAGCCAACTCTGGCAAAAACCCACCTTTGCTTTACTTATGAAATAAGTGAATGAGTAAATCCCCAGTTGTTTAAGATACCATAGGTCACGTTTTCTGTTACTTTCAGCTGAAAGCACTCCTAAATGACACAGGAAAAGAAGGGAAGGCAGAAGTGTAAGTGAGCTAAATCCTCCTGTATCTAAACTGAAAGTCAATAGATATTGTCCAAAACTAACAAATCAAATAACTGCAAGTGTATTATTAAGAAACAGGAAGCATGGCAGTGACTGCCACCTGCACCGACAGCAGAGCACCCGTCTAGCCAGCCACGGAGAACGACCTTTCCAGCCCTCTTGCCCCTGGTCGTGGCCACGTGTCGACAGCTCTGCCCACTGGGATGGAAACAGAAGCATCACGTGGCAGCTCCTGGGACCCTCCCCAAGAGACGGCACACGGGTGCCCTTTATCACGCGCCCTCCAGCGCCTGCCCCAACCATGGGTGGTTCACACACAGCAGACGGAACACCAGGGCAGACGGTCTGGGCCTGGACGGGCCTGTCTGCCTGGACGGGCGCTGCTGCTTCACCTTCCTCCTGGTGAAGCTCCACACGCTGTGCCTCTGTCCCCGCAGCCAGCGCTCACGCCGGCCAGTCCAGAAGCACAAGTATCTACAACCCTTTAGAACAACCAGGGCTGCCCCTGGGGAGGGCGAGGACTGCGGACCGCCGCTTTCCACCAAAAGCCCTTCTAAATTATGTGACTTGTCTGACTTTGACGACATCGCTGGTAAAAACTGAAAAACAAAACCCAAGCGGGGCGGGTCTCCCCTCCCGCACCCCCACGTGCCTCCGCCCAGCTGGCCTCGGCCCTGCCCCTCCAAGCCCCCCCGACCACATTCGCAGCCCGCCTTGGGCCCACCAGGCTGCTGGGGTCCTCTCCTGCCCCTGACCCCCTGGCCCCTGCCATCTGCCTGGAAAATACACACCTTTCAAGACTCGCCCTGCCCCCACGGAGCCTGCGGCCCCTACCGCAGGGGGGAGAACAGGCCACCTGCCTTGGCCCCGACTTCCATCACAGCAGCAGTAGACACCACTGTCGCCACCTGCTCACTTCCCTTCCCCCCAGCCACGTCCCCGCCCCAGTGCCCACCTGGGCAGCGCTGCAGAGGCCTGAGTTCCACCACGATCCGAGAGACCCACCCCTTCCTCTGAGCAGCTCTGGGCTTTGCTCTTCCAGAACGGGCCCCACAGAGCTCTAATCGCCGCTGCCAGCTGCTGCCCCACAAACTTGAGGGAGTGACGGAGAGACCACATCAAATGCCCTAGCTCACGTCCAAAACGCCATCCGTAGACCGTAAGACCAGCAACGGCCCACAGCATCCCGGTAATAAGGCGGTCAGGAGACATCAGCCTTCCAGAATTCTCCATCTGCACAGGAGGGGCAGGGGTTCTCATAAATTCAGCATTTCGAATTTTACAGGGGGGTGACTACACACGAATCTGTCCACAAGAGGGCACTGCTGTATTTCTACAAGTCCCTCCATGAGGAAACAAGGAAAGAATAGCAGATTTTCCCTGTATCTGTAAATGAATCTCCCATTTTTCTTTTACACATTAGTCTTAAGTACCTGGATCCATTATTTTGTATTCAGTCATGACCAGAGCACGAAACAGCTACAAGAACACCAGACGCCACTCTGCATCCGACACCGCAAAGGCAATTGAATTGTTATTCGCTAGAGTCATACTTTTGAGGTTAACCGCGCACTACTTTGCTTGCAGCCACCCTCGGGCAGGGGTGTGGAGAGAAGGTGTGTGACGGTCCCTCCTGGGTCCTCTCTGCGACACCAGCCCCTGGGAGAGGTCTCTACCCCTGTCCTGAGGGCCCCCCTCACGGCCGACGCTGCCCGGAGCAACAGGGGCTCTCCTCCGCTCCCACGAGCATCAGCGGGCGCGGTCCGTCCCGTCCCCCCCGGTCCCGAGGGCCTCGCTCAGTGCCTGCCACAGATGCAAGGCACCTATCTGCTGGGTGAACGAAAGAGTGGGGGACGCGATACGCAGCTCTCCTGAACACTGCTGCAGACCCGTGACCTCACAACCAGGGGTACTTCTTCCTGGACGCGCTTTGTGGAGCTGACGCCGGTGAGTCAGTCTGGATGACGCAAGGACGCTTTCTCAGTGGCAGAGACTCATGCCAGAAGCTCACTGAGAACCACTCCTCGTTCTCGGCCAAATTTTGTTTTACTTCACTGACCTTCAGGAACGTTTACAAACTGAAGTGTCATCTGTGTTAAATAGGTTACGTTCGCCCGTAAATCACAGCAAAGGGGAAAAATGTCAAGTTTTTGCCCCCGTGCAAGGATTCAACCCCTGCATAAGCACTGGGTGTCCCTGCAGCGATGCCTCTCCCCACCTCGGGCACTAGGAGCCCTGGAGTCGCCCGCACTCGCGGGGGCCCACGCCTGACGCCGCGGCGGCTCCTCCCCGGCCCACGCTGCTCCAGCCTTCAGGACCCCCTGCAGGCCTGTGAGGACCTCGACGCCACCCCGTCCCCGACAGCCCCTCCCTGCCAGATTCTCCTCTCGGCCAAGCCTTCTGTCAGGGGCCGCGGGGGGTGGCGGTGGTGGCCACGTGTGGCCGTGGTCTGGTCGTCGCAGGTCTGGGGCACCCTGGCACCGTGCAGGGAGAGGGAGTGTGGGGGACAGCGGGATTGTCCCAGAAACAAAGAACTGTCCTGCCTGAAGGACTAACATGCAGGCGACAAAGAGGTTCATGGTTACCCAAGACCCGTTTCATATATAATCACAACTTTCAACACACCCAACCATCCGGAAGTGTAACTGCCAAGCGAAAAGCAGGGAGAACTGCGTCGTGCTTCTCCAAGAATGAATCCATGAGCTGAACACCATTCCACTCAGGTCTACACCCTCGGTCTGTGCCACGCTTGCAGCGCCTGCATCTCTGCATTTACAGGCGTGCGTGCACTGGCTCCTCCTGAGAGAGGCGGTGCCCGGCGTTCACATGTCAACACGAGAACTATTTCGTGGTACATTCTTAATTTCTCTTTTATTACATTTGAATACGGTTATAATTATATAAAGTGGTACCTTCTATGATTTCATTTCAGAATAAAAAGCGGAGTTAATCAATATTTGTTATAAGCAGAATGCTGGGGTTGGTGGCAGTGAGACACGCCAAGGAAAAGCCTCAGCGTCTGAGCAGACTCAGGGCTTCCCTGGGCCTCCCTCAAATGTGTGCAGCTGAGTAAATGCTGCAGGGGTTCCACAGCGCGGCCCCCGAGATGCCCCAACCTCGGAAGATGTTCTCACCTGTAAGACACAAGAAGCAACTTCAATCTTTTTGAGGAGCAAGAGAGGCAAAAGTAGCAACTGTGCCTGAAACTAAAAATACAGGCTCCCTCCAGCGTCACCGTCAGATGGCAAATGAGGCTACTGACAGGAGCGCTTCCACCAGTAGAGACTTTTTCTGGCCACTTCCATGGTTTTTTTTTTTTTCTTTTTCAAACCACTCTGAAGAAAAGACTAATACATCAGATTATTGTTGCCAGAATTAGCTCTCATTTTATGAAACAAATACAAAATGTCTGCTCTGCAACTAACAACTCTCAGCACAGAATCAGCAGGAGACATGATTCACGACGTTGTGGTACCTGGTCATTCCCAGCCCTCCGTTCTGCTTCAGATGCCACCTTTTGTCCTTGGTTATTTTTTCTGTGCCTTCAAGGACAACTTACTTGTGCAAAGGAGCATAAATATCTCGCTTCTCCGGTGCATGCTTACATTACATAAAAAAACACTTTCTATTTCACTTAAACAGTATAATTAACGAGGCAGTTTACGTCTATGGCACCTTGGATGTAGGTGGCCATAAATCACACTTCACTTGCAGCACTAAAGCACGTCTCACTCGGGCATTCTCGCCATCTCTCAATAAACTCCAGCTACAGAGAAACTGATTTAAGATCACTAATTGAGCTGAAAGATAAGCTGTGGTTGAACATAAAACTCCACCCCTCTGGCACAAGCAGCGGTAAAAGTAACCTTGGTATTGCCCTCCCCATGTGCAAAAAAAAAAGAAAGAAAAAAAGCATCAGTCGAGGAGTAAGCAAAACCCCTTTTAAAGGTCTCCCTGGCAACCAGGTGCCTGACATTCTTGACGTTTACAGACACAGAAATGGCAGGTGGGGCCTTTCCAGGCGCACCTCTCCTCCCCCACGCGACCCCGTGGGCTCCACGTCTGCCCCGTCCAACATCCCCCAGGCCCAGAGGGTGCTGTGAGGCGGCAGACACTCCTCAGCCCCCACCGAGGGAGTGAACGTACACAGAACACGCTCTTCCTGCACTCAGCAGCCTCTGGCGGCCACTTCCGTATCCTTCTCTCCCGTGAAAAAACCTCCTTGAAAGTTCAACGCTAGACCTTCTGCAGGCTGCAAATTAACCTTACATCACACTACCGGGATTTTAACACTTGTCTCAGCTCCGCTCAAAAGCAGATGCTGAATCATGTAATAGTCACAAAAATAAGTACTAACGAAATTTTCTTTTAATCACCTCAAGGAAAATAATTTGCAGCCTGGGGGCTTCCCCGGGGCTTCCCCGGTGGCGCAGTGGTTGAGAGTCCGCCTGCCGATGCAGGGGACGCGGGTTCGTGCCCCGGTCCGGGAAGATCCCACGTGCCGCGGAGCGGCTGGGCCCGTGAGCCACGGCCGCTGAGCCTGCGCTCCGCAACGGGAGAGGCCACAGCAGTGAGAGGCCCGCGTACCGCAGAATAATAGTAATAAATAATAATAATTATTATTATTTGCAGCAAAGGCTTTCCAGCAAGTCCAGCGTGGCGTGCCCTCTGCAGGGACCGCGCCGGCCGCTGGGGGGCAGCAGAGCACCGGCCGAGACACCGCAGGGGCAGTAACACACCGTCTCTGCTGGAAGCCAGCCCGTCACGCGCATTTTAAACGGCAAGCCAAAGGCTTAACTAATCAGTTTACGGCAAGCCAGAGGCACTCTTCTTAGTCAAATGTTAGCAGAGATGTACAGATGTTTGCTCTTACCTCGCACTCAACGTGTTTCTGTTTCCTCGGCGCTTCGGTGAAGGTGGGGCTGAGAAGATCTAAGCGTGGCGTCTGGTTGGAGAGCGTCCTTCAGGCCCCTCTCCAGCTCTCACCTGAAAGCCTTCCCTCTGTAACAGAAGCATTCCATTACTTTGCATTAATTTAACTCAACAGTAAAGCTTTTTCACCAGTGCAGGAGCTAACTCTAATAATAAATATTGTTAATTAAAAGTCCTCTCCTTGGGAGATGATCCTGCAGGCCACACAGCACAGGCAAAAAAAAAAAAAAAAAAAAAAAAAAGCCCTCTCCTAAACATGTTTCACTTACTTTTGCTGTACTCTTATGGTTTTTAAAGGAGACACCCAATGATCAATCACGCCTTCACCCCCGTGACGATAGGCAGACAGACGCGCACGTGACACGCACCACCGGATCTCTGCTGGCGGACGTGCCAACGCAAACAAGCACCGACCCGCGCGCTAAGGAGTGGGGCCTCAGGCAAAGTCCTGCACGGACCTATCTTCCGAAAAAGGGAACGTCACGTGCACGAGCCTGCGCACGCGCTTGAGTGCAGACAGACCCAGAGCCACACATTCGGCATCCCCCCTGCCCCTTCCCGCCCAGGCTCAGGAGCTGAGGCCAGCCCTGCGTCTGCATCTCCATGTTATCTCCCCGCCGACCAGCAGCACGACCGCAACACGCAAAACACCTACGGAACCTGACCATGGGACGTCTCTATTTTCTTTTCGAAATAGAAACTGATATCCAATTGATGTCTGTGCTGGGCTCCTCCCGTCACCCACCCACAGCGTCACCCACCCCCATCACCAGCCGGCGGCGCACCTCCACGCCCGGGGGAAGACAGTAAAGGGGTGCTGCCTCGGTGCCCACTTCCGCGGCAGGTGGGAGTGGGTCGCAGCAGCCGGGACACGACCCCCCGCACTCCAAGGAGAAAGAGGAAGGACCAAGTGCAAACCACAAAGGGGTGAAATGCCATTCCAGGAGCTGCACAAAGCGAAAGTCCACAGACTAAACAGAGCAAGGAAAACACAGCAGGAGCAGCACGACAAGAGGTGCAGAGCTGCACTCGGACACACAGAGGAGTCTGTAAACTGAGACCTTTAAATACAAAGTACTGGAACGGGGTGATGGAGACCACCATGCTCCCAGGGGGACTGCAGGGCCGTAAGGGCGGGCTTCGGAGCAGGGCCCTGGGCGGACACCCTGGCTCTGCGCGCGGTGACCCGGCCTCTCCAGGTCCCTGGGCAACACGCTGCAGACCCACGGCCCCCTCCGGCCATTTGGGTGACCCCAGCTGAGGTCCCAGTCACCGTGGAGCACACACAGGCCATTCCCTCACACCCCACCAAATCCCTGACCCACGACATCACGAGCACAAAACTGTGGCCGTTCTCAGCCCCCAAGTTTTGGGGTGGGTAAGTTACGCAGCAAGAGACCCCTAAATGGAACTATCGCTGCAAACCCTGACAGCACTAACGTAGAGTAAGAGGGTACTAGGAACTTTATTCCAGAAATCTGGTAAACTGAGGCAAAACGAGCAAATTCCAAGAAAAATGCAACTGATCAGAGCTGACTCAGGAAGAAAAAGAAAATCTGACTAAACTACCAACGTTAAAGAATTAGAATCAAGAAAGAAAAATCAGCGTACAAAGAACACTCTACACCTAGACGGCTTCTCCAGGAAGTCCCACCCAGCATTCAACAGGCACACGTCTGTGAAGAGCATGAAGAAAAAGCACGGGCCAAGCTCGCTCCTGAAGACAGGCGTAAACATCCTCAACAAAACGCCGGCAAACGCAACCCAACAAAATTTTTAAAGGCTAATACAGCATGATCAAGTTGGATTTCTGCTGGGAACACGAAAAGGACTGCGTGCGTGAAAATCAATCGATGTAATCCACCGTGTTAATAAATCAAGAGGGACGTAAGAGAATACAGCCACGACTCCGTATGTGAAGCTCAAACACAGGCACAGCCAAGCTGGATTCTGGGGGGTGCACGCTCCGTGGTGAACTAAAAAGGATGGCAAGGACAGTGTTACTCTGAAACGGGACGGCGGCCACATGGACGGGGCGGGAGGGGCCGTGGTCAAGCAGACGAAGACGCGACGTCTGTTTTTAACCCGGGGGGCGGCGGCACGGACGTGTCATCAGAGCCACTCTCCTACACCCGCACTCTTCTGCGGGAACCACACAGCTCACAACGCAGATGCTTGAGACGACAGCCAGGCACGGAAAACAACCCACGCCCGCAGCGCCCACGGTGTCCAGGAGCATCGGCACGATGACGGAGCCCAGCACAGCCAACCCGGGAACCACGCGGGTGCGGGGCACCGACCGCCCGCGGTCCGGCTGGGCTGCCACATCCACGCGCGGCCCCTCGGTCCCCGCGGGTCCTCGGCGTCCGCGGGTCGCGCGGCGCTGTAGACCTGACTGCCGATCGAAGTCCGAGCGGTTCACACCCACGGTGTTCCAGGGCCAACTGCAGCTGCCATACAGCGAACCAGGTGAAGCCAGCGGCGGCGGCAACCAGCCAACCACCCGCAGTGGCAAAGAGGGCTATGGTGGCAAGACCGTGAGAAAAGTCAGGAGAGGCAGCTAGAGGTTTCCTATTTCCTGCAGAAGCGAAGAAGGAAGACCCTGTGGGGAAAGGAGAGGAGCTTGGGGAGCCAGGCTTTGGGGGGAAGAGGCCAGTTGGTGAAGCAGGGCTGAGTCAGAATCCTGCCCCGTCTCGTTTGCCTGGATGCACCATAGAAAACGGGCAGGACACGGGACACCCTTAAACCCCCAAACGGGGTGGAGGTGGGGTGGGACACACAGAGGAGCCCCACCAGCTGGTGGCTCCACGGCCTCCGGCCCCGACACGTTCAGGCACCACCGCCTTCTGGAGCCTTCTCCTGGTGACTGCGCCTGGCTCGGGACACCCTCCTCTGACAGCGGCATGACCCGAAATTAGTTAGGCTGGAGGGGTTTCTACGGCGGGTTCCAGCCGCCTCTCTGCTGACGACAGGAGTTCAGATGCCACAGCAATGATGATAAAACAGGGGTCACGTAAGACTTAGCGCACCTAGTACTAACTGCGAGTCCAGAACTAGTTGTATTAAGATAAATGCCTCCCTCAGCACTTGATGGATTGCTGTGCCCCTGATAATCACATTGATTAAATGAAGTAATTGCATTTCCTTTTGAAGTGATATTTATCGTTATAATTTAATGAGACTGGAAATTAGGGCTTAACTCTGCCACAAAATAAGTGCTCTCATTTTCTACCTTGTAGGTGTGTAAACCTGGTACATGAGCGTGCAGTTAAACAAAGCAGATTCTCCGATGTTTAGAGACACCGATTATTCAAGATACAAGGCTTGCTGTGCTCGAGGCAGGTGAACAGGTAAACCATCACCTGAGGGATGCTGAGACAAGGAGCGCTCTTCCTCAGCACCGAGAGCGGCCACTGTTTTAGGTGCTTAACTAGTCCTATGAGCAGGTACCCGCCCACCCAAGAAGGACGGCGAGCGGACGGGCGCGGGGGGGAAGAGAGGCTGCAGGTGGGGCCCGAGCCACGGAGCCAGGGCAGGGAGGGCACCGACGCCCCTCAGCTGAGACAGAAGGCAGGAGGGGTCCATCAGGATGCTTTGGTGAGAGGGAGAGGGGAGGCCTCTCAGGAGAGGCTGGCGTGAGAAAGAGGAATCCAGGCTGTGTCTTCAGAAAGATCACGCTGACAGCTCTGTGGGCAAAGGCCAGAGGGTGAGGCTGGGACAGGGATTACAGAGATGGAAAACGTCAGAGGTATCTCGCCTCAGAGGTGCAGTGGACAGGCCTCGGGAACGAGGCCTGCGGGTGCAGGAATGAAACGAAGCCGGAGTGACTCCAAGGGTCCTGGTTCCTTCAAAGGGGCAGAGAGGCTTTTCAATAACCAATGTGAGAAAATCAAAAGAAAACAGGAAATTTTAGAAGATAGGTGTTCTTCAATTTTTCTGAACTATGGAAACCTCTGAAGTACATTAACTGTGGTCATTGATACTTCAGCTTCCACAAGGACAAAACCTTTCCTGGCTGAGATTTCATAAGAATAAAGTTAATTCTCGTCCGTGAATTACTATGGAGAGAAGTGAGAGCTTCACAGAGTAAAACTGCGATGAACACTTAAATACAAGAACGTTCAAATAATCGGTACAAATCCCAAGGAAGGGGAACCGCCATTAGACAAATATCACGCTGTCAGGGCTTGATGAACAGGGCGCGCAGCGGGGCACTGGCCCTCAGTTCCTCTGATACTTCTATGAAGAAAGAAATGCCCAAGGAAATGGTAGTCTAGTCCAAAGGTCTTGGTTTGATTTAATCTTTTCTTAAAATTTATTTATGGGCTTCCCTGGTGGCGCAGTGGTGGGGAGTCCGCCTGCCGATGCAGGGGACGCGGGTTCGTGCGCCGGTCCGGGAAGATCCCACGTGCCGCGGAGCGGCTGGGCCCGTGAGCCATGGCGCTGAGCCTGCGCGTCCGGAGCCTGTGCTCCGCAACAGGGAGGGGCCACAACAGTGAGAGGCCCGCGTACCGAAGGAAAAAAAAAAAATTATTTATTTATTTTTGGCTGCGTTGGTTCTTCGTTGCGGAGAGCGGGCTTCTCACTGCGGTGGCTTCTCTTGCTGCGGAGCACGGGCTCTAGGCGTGCGGGCTTCAGCAGTTGTGGCGCACAGGCTCAGCAGTTGTGGCGCATGGGCTTAGGTGCTCCGCAGCATGTGGGATCTTTCTGGACCAGGGCTCGAACCCGCGTCGCCTGCATTGGCAGGCGGATTCTTAACCACGGCGCCACCAGGGAAGCCCCTGATTTCATCTTTTTTGTACAATTTAAACTCCATTTGGAATTCCCTGGCGGGCCAGTGATTAGGCCTTGGTGCGTTCCCTGCCAGGGCCCGGGTTCAAACCCTGGTTGGGGAACTAAGATCCTGCAAGCCGCGCAGCGCAGCCGAAATAAATAAAGTCCATTTAGGAAATGCTCCACACGGCACATTTTGTTCTGTGACATCCGAGAACCACGCTTGTCACTGCTCCCGCGCAGGGCCCACTTTGGTCTGAGTCAACGGGACTGGGTCGAGAACACTGGACCCACCTCGTCCTGAAGGCTCAACCAAACACGTTTCTCACATGACCTTGGTACCTCCCAACAGTGCCTCAATTTACCAACCGTTTATTTCCCCTGCATTTTGGGCTTAACAGACCAACCAAAATGGACTTTGTCATTTGTTCTACTTAGTGAATTAAATACATTCCAGGTTCTGAGCAAATAAGAATAACGTACTTTCCCTCGTAAGCAAGATTCCTTTGGAATGAAGTACTGCAACAACGTGCCTGGGTCTCTGAGTCATCACGCCGAGTTCAACAAGCCAGACCAAAAAGGGACGTGCTGCCTGACCCATCCACGTCAACTCCAGAAGGTGCAAAGGATCCACTGCGGCAGGAAGTGGGCAAGTGGGGTCGTGTTTGTGACCTTCACAGGGCGGTGCTCCCACGGGGCCTCGAGACTCCTCCAGTCGTACACGTTACAGGGTACAGGGTCTGGGCACTGGGTGTCAACTGCACCTCAAAGAAAGCTGTTTTTAAAAGAGGCTACTTTGGGAGATCAGCTGGGTGCTTTGCGACCACCTAGAGGGGTGGGATGGGGGGGTGGGAGGGAGACGCAAGGGGGAGGAGAAATGGGGATAGGGGGGGGGGGGGGGGGGGGGGGGGGGGGGGGGGGGGGGGGGTTGGGGGGGGGGGGGGGGGGGGGGGGGGGGGGGGGGGGGGGGAGGCGGAGGGGGGAGGAGAAATGGGGATACATGTATACATATAGCTGATTCACTTTGTTACACAGCAGAAACTAACACACCATTGTAAAGCAATTATACTCCAATAAAGATGTTAAAATAAATAAATAAAATAAAAAAGACTACTTTGTTCTGAATTTTAAAACCCCTCTTCCTATTTTTTGAAGTGAATTGGTAACATTACTGGAAATATTTTTAAGACCTGAAGGAAATGTTATTTTTTCAAACTTTCAACGATCAAATACTTCATGGGAAATTAACGCGTGTTGCAAACATGAAAACAATTCATTAAATAGGTGGGAGACTTCTCCCTATCTCTATGTATTTTATTGTTTTATGATGGTTTTTAGAGAAACCCAATGCTCCCACCGGTAGGAATGAGCCCTGCGTCTCCACAGGAAGAAAGCAGGGATGGAGTGGGGGAGAGAGAGACAGAGACAGACAAAGAGAGAGGGAGAAACACAGAGAGACACACAGAGAGAGGGACAGAGAGTCACAGAGAGAAGGGGGGAGAGGAACAGAGACAGAGGCGGGAACAGAGCGGGCGAGCAGGGCGCTGTCACCGCAGCCCCCAGAGCACAGCCTCCCCTGCCCGCCCGCGCTCAGGCCCAGGACGCTGCTGACACACGATGAAGGCAGCGCCGGCAGCACCCAGCACAGAAAAGGAGCGACTCAGTCCCGGGCACAGCGGGGACCGCCTGAGCCTCCGGGACGGCAGGTGCAGCAGGTGGGGAGGGACAGGCGCCCTGAGCCCTCCGTGTCCTCGGCTCCTGCTCCCTTCAGGACAAACCAGCAAGGCCAGTGGGTGAGCAGAAAAGGGGTCTTTGCCAAGGGCGCCCAAAGGCGTGCCGGCCTAGACTCCCCCACCCCAGCCGGCGAAGCACAGGACAAGAGAAACGTGAGGAGGACCCAGAGCAGCCGACGAGGGGGGGCCTGGCCCAGAGGATGCCCGCCCGCCTAGGGCCGCAGCCGCTGCCCACAGATGCCGGGAAACCCACCATGACGGCCCCGCCCACCTCCCCCCAGAAACCTGGACTGGATCACGAAGAGAACAGCTGGAGAAAATGAAAAGCCCTCCAGACTGAAATGCACGAGCCAAGTACGCAGAGGAGAGTGAAAGGAAGAACTAAATGCAAAGGCGCACTCAGGAGGCTTCCTGTAACCGAAAGAACCAGGACCCGAGACCCGCACAGGCCAGAGCGGGTGAGGAGAGATGCTAGGGGCAGCGGCCCCGGGCGGGGGAGCGCTGAGACTAACCATACACTTCAAGGTCTAAAAATACCAATAACGTGGAAACTTCCCTAAGGACGTGTGCGCCTGGGTGACAACAGCGCCAGCTTCTACCGTCACATCCTGCATTACATAAACTTGAGACATCCACCAGCCACACTTCGATCAGATTCATGTCAAACTAACACGTTCTCAGAAGCTCTTAACTAAAATCCAAACAAATATGATCTCTGTATTTCTTGAGTAATGTTATAATTTTAAAAGTATTCAGTAAGGTTATTTATCAAATACTGAAAATTAACATATTCTATTATCCATTGCAAGGAGATGAGCTATCTAAATAGGAAAAAACCTTTAATCATTTTTGATAGGAAGTTCTCAAATCTGTCTCCTTGCCCTTACATAAGATGAACTAAATATAAGTTTTTAACCAGAAAATGCCCTTTGGTTAGGGAACAGAGAGGAGAAAAAGGCAGGTCCCTAGAAGGAAGGAACCTCCCTTGGTGGGGAGACCGGCCTCCCCAGGTAAATAAATGACAGTAACTATTATAAACGTAGACCCCAGAGAGCAGGAGGCCCAGGCCCGGGAGGGACGGTAAGACCCCCGCCGGTGGGAGGGGAGGGGGCAGATCCCCTTCCACGATGAGAAAAGCCAAGACGTCTCGAACGGCACCTCGGGCCTCTGCCAGCAGCGCCACACGAGGGTCCATCTCAGAAGGAGGTGGGGGGTCGCGGAGAGAGAGTAGCAGCAAAGAAGAAAGGTGGGAACAGGCGGCCGCGAACCTCACAGACCCTCAGAGGAGGGAAAGGAGGCCATGCTTCCTGACTCTCCTCACAGCCGCTGTGACCTTGGCTGGAAACCCGTCAAGGACATTGCAGGAATTAAAAACTACTGCCAACTTCTCTTACAAACAGAGACACAAAAACCGTAACCAAAATACGAGCAAATTCAAACCCACGCATGCATGGAAAAGAGCACGTCACAACCAAGTTCGACGTGTGCATACCAAGAAGGGGCGGTTGGCTGAAGTTTGAAAATAAATGAATATTCCACGTCGCCGGTGACATTTCTACTCAAGAGCGCTTTCACTCGGACTCCTCAGTGACCCAAACTGGCATTTCCCTCAGCGTCCATTAGTGCGACGAACCCGGTACTCTGCTCAAACACCACACCCCACTGTGGAAGAGAAGTGAAAACAAAGAGAGAAGAAGTAAAGAAGCTGAGGGCTTCCCTGGTGGCGCAGTGGTTGAGAATCCGCCTGCCGATGCAGGGGACACGGGTTCGTGCCCCGGTCCGGGAGGATCCCACGTAAGAGATGCCGCAATAGTGAGAGGCCCGCGCACCGCGATGAAGAGTGGCCCCCGCTCGCCACAACTAGAGAAAGCCCTGGCACAGAAACGAAGACCCAACACAGCCAAAAGTAAAGTAAAATAAATAAATAAATAAAAGAAATGCAAAAAAAAAAAAAAAAAAAGAAAAGAAGAAGCTGAGAGGATGAAAAACAGTATTTCTGCCAATCATGAAAATAAAGACCAAGCACATAAAAGCCCCCGCCCCCCGCTTTCTTCCCTGGGGAGGAGGAAGGGCGACAGGGCTCGGTGCCCTCGGAAGATCCCAGTGCGTCCGTCAGGAAGTTGTGAGAAGAGCCACAGGGTGAGGCGGGGGTGGGGGGACAACCAGCCGGCCATGTAGCCTCTGTCCTCTGTTTTCCACACGTGGGACGGCCTCCCGGGGGGCGCCAGAAGGAGGGAGAAGGCTGCTCCACACCTGTTCCTAGAGCAGGGGTGCAGAGGGTTCCCCAAGTCGTGGAAAGAGTGCAATTAGACACTAAATGGTGTGTCTGTGTGTCCAGGTGCATCTTCCCAGTGAAAACGGACAGGGCTTCAGTCAGATGCCCAAAGAGCCCCTGGCCTGCATCCTGCTTCGGGCGAGGATCGAACCACTGGCTGTGACTGACCCCAAACCCAGTCCTCTCCTTGGCACTCGACCAACAAAACATCAGAGCCTTTCTTTTCTCCATACTAGTTGATGGTAGCCTATAAAGCGAATTATTAAAGAACACTCAAATCTGTAATTCCTAACCCACACCTGGGGTGTCCCCGAGTTTGCAGACAGAAGTGTGGCCCCCACAGCCAGCACAGGCGCCAGCAGAGGGCCACGCGCCCATGTTCAGGAAGAACACTTCATTTTCCACCAGAGCTTTAATTTACCATGGATTTCAATGGCTACTATTGTTATTTTTATCGTTATAACTTTAGCTTTGTTTTATCATTTCACATTAGTTTAATATGGGTTGTTTGTATACACAGGGATGAAAATTTTGTCAGCTTTTTGGAACGATAATTTTTCAAAAACTAAACTTAGTTTAGTTTTGGAAACCAGTATCATAAATGAAACCAGTATCATAAATCATCTCCAACTTTACTGCTAAACACATGCACAGAACCCCTCCGAAATGTAGGGGTACAATGAGGTAGAGACGTCTCATTTATTGGCATGTGCTGACTCCCAGTATATGAAATTTAACTAACTTGCAACACACTATCAAGGTATGTGTAACAAAATTACCCAGCTATTTTTAAGTTTATGGGGCACTCTTACATAATACAAAATGACAAGTAAAAGTACAAAACGTTTCTTAAAAGATTTATCTCTGCTGCTGACAAATTTACTGGAACTGGCTCATTTAATTTCTTCCCAATTCTTTGATAATGTTGAGCAATTTTTCCAGGGGAAAGAACCGCCCCCCCACCTCAAGATGTTCAAAGGTACAGAACCTTGCCACTAACAGTGATCTAAAGCCTTTTAATTGTAAATAGTGACAAAGTCCACATCTTCCTTCCTTTCTTCCCAAGGCCCTGTTGAAAGGTCAGAAGAGGTACTGTCTGGTCATGAAGCAGTCGTAATAGTACTGAAAAATTACCAAGGGGGCTTGCGGCCCAGGAAGCTGGGGCAGGCTGTCATGGCAGAAAGCAGGCGGACCCAGGCTGACTCACGGGAGCGGAAGGAGCCGCGGGCAAGACAGCAGGGCAGGGCTTCCCAAGAGCAAGGAGCCAAGGGCAGGGCTGTGACTCCCGGGCCACAACTTGAGAATACTCTCCAAAGACAGTCTGAGGTTTCCAAGGCGGGAGGGGGGGCGGGGGGGCGGGCCCAAGTATGGTCACTTGGACCTGGAAGAGAAGTGGATCAGGGCGAAGAGTAATTCTAAGTCAAATAATCAGCACTGGAGGCCAGGGGCAGGGAGAGAAGGAGAGAGCAGGAGAGATCTACCTGCAAAAGCACGAGGACAGAGCTGCCACGTGACTTCTCACTAGCAACACCAGACTCTGGAAAACACTAGAGCATACTTTCTGAGTTCCAAAGGAAAATTGTATGAACCGAGAATTCTAGACCCAGTCAAATTACCAATCAAGTAGGGAACAAATAAACCACATGTCTGAACACTGCATGCAGAAGCCCAAGAAGTCTCTCAGCCATGCGTTCCATAAAGAAGTGGATTAAGCTGGGGTGAGGTGAGAGACTAGCACTGACATGCGTACACTACCACACGTAAAATAGTTGGCTGGTGGGAAGCAGCGGCACAGCACAGCGAGATGGGCTCGGTGCTTTGCGATGACCTAGAGGGGTGGGATGGGGAGGGTGGGAGGGAGGCTTAAGAGGGAGGTATATATACACTACCGAATGTAAAATAATTAGCTAGTGGGAAGCAGCAGCATAGCACAGGGAGATCAGCTTGGTGCTTTGCGGTGACCTAGAGGGGTGGGATAGGGAGGGTGGGAGGGAGGCTTAAGAGGGAGGGGATATGGGGACATGTGTATGCGTATGGCTGATTCACTGTGTTGTGCAGCAGAAACTAACACGGTATTGTGAAGCAATTATACCCCAATAAAGATCTATTCAAAAAAAAAAAAAAAGAAGTGGGCTTCCCTGGTGGCGCAGCGGTTCCACAGCGGTGAGAGGCCCGCGTACCGCAAAAAAAAAAAAAAAAAGAAGTGGATTAAGGAGGTGCTCCAGCCAAACAAAAACGGAATTTAAGAAAGGAACATCATGGGATGTGAGAAAGCACAGCAGCTGAAGCAGCCAGAGGCAGCACCGAAGCCCGAAAGGAAATCAGGAGGCTCTGTCTGCACATCCTCTTTCCTGGGCAAGAGCTTTGTGACGCAGAATTACGTTTTCTGCCTTCTGCAGCCAGGCTATTTGGCTCTGCAGTAAAATATATTTATATTATCATAATACTATACACTTCGCTTTCCTTACGTTAACATTTCTGGACTAAAGCTGTAGAAAAAGCACAGAAAGCCGAATGATAGATGAGAAACAGACTACAAATGTTTTAAGTTTTGTCAATGTAAATCTAAAAATATAACCCATAAAGCCAAGAACTAGAGAGGCACTGCTTGCTGGCTCCCCCCGTGAACAGAAGTGAGACAGAGTGACGGGGTAAAGATAAGAAGGACGTGGAAGCAGAGGGCGAAGACGCAACTGTCCACCTCTGGGGAGAGCAGAGAGGAAGAAGGGACGCGTAACTTCATCCTCGCTCAAAGGCTGGGCCGCGTGTAAGAAGATCGACATTTAGTTAAAAATACCTTTAAACACCTGTTAAAGCACCAGAGTTCTTTTACAAATCGAGTATACTTTTATACCACGTGCAGATGTCACTTCAGGTTTTTTTTTGAAACAGTTAAACGAAAGGACACCCTTATCCATCAGGGTGTATTAAACAACTGCAGTGCATCTGCAGGACAGAATAATAAGCTCTCCTTGTAACAAGTGAAGTAGTTACGAGCACTACATTAGTTACATAAAATTGAATGCTTTTAAAACTATTTTTACCATGAAAGCAAAAAGATAAACTGTGTCAGTCCTAAGAAGAGGGAGGCACCTCTGTACTAACACATCCCTGGTGTAATGATGAAGGCATACGACAGAATGGTGCAGAGACTAGACCAGGATTTCACGGAGACCCTCCACATACGCATCACACGTATATGCTAAGTATGTACACATATCCCATGTGTGCAACGGAAGTGCCGCGCACGTCACAGAAATGCCACATACAGAAAAACCCCCCACGTCTACGATGGAAGAGTCACACACAGCACAGAAGTCGGGGCCGACAAGCGCTGTTTAGTTGCCTCCTTCCGCATTTCTCCTGCGTGTCCCCGCCACACACACTTTCACACGGCCAACACGGCGGCCCGGAGGGCGAGCAGTTGTTGCGGGAAGACGCCACGGCGCTTGGAGACGACCTCCCTGGAAACTCGAAAGGGCAGCGGGCAAACCGTCCTGGGAGAAGAACGCGGCCAGAAGCAGCGCCACATCGAGGCCGCGGCCTCTCTGCTGTGCCCCGTCCTTAGAGGAAGAAATCCCAGAGGCATAATGCTGTCCACTCCACAGGGGCTCATAAGAGCAGGGACAGAAAACACCTTCAGTGAAGCCCTTACGAAACGTTGTTATACACTGAAAACGAAAATATAAACCATTTCTCCAGTTGTTGCTGTTAATTTGTACCACATCTTGCTCCAGTGATCTAAGAGGCCCACAGAAATACAAGGAAGAGCAACAGCCTATCAACTGTGTTTCGGGAAAAAATAAAACAGATACAAAAGAAGCTCAAAGGACACGGACAAATGTTAGTAGCAACAGCTGCTGTTAGGCAATGGGGTTAACGTGCCTCCTTCTTCCCAGCTCTGCAGCTCTGCAAAGTACGCAGAGTCCACAATGAGCATATTCTGTTTTTGAATAAAATATAAAATCTCACGTAAAAGAAACTCAGAAATGGAAGAAGTGTTCTTCAAAGACAGCAGTTGAGGCAAAGGGACAGTGGCCGCCCGAGAGCACAGACACCGGTCCCGCCAGCCCCCGCCCTCGGACGAGGCCAAGTCTCAGTCTGACCCTGTTTCTACGACAAAACTGGCTCAGACAGGCAGCTGTTCCTGTGCTGAACTGGGAGAAGCCTCGTCCTGGGGACACCCTCACCAGCATCTCTCCCCCCAGTATCCACCCTCACGCAAAAGGGCTGAGTCCCCACGGTAAGAATGCAGAGCACGGGTCCTCGCATAAAGAGGTGACAATGGGGAAGTCATTTAGTTAACAGATACGTGTCTCCTCCGCTTCTGGCTTTGCAGAAAATGACAAAATAAATTCCCTTAATGGGTAAGTCTGCGTCCCTAATACTTAGGTCAGGGGACGCCCTTGCCCCGGAGTTCGGGTGAGGCACTAGCCGCCCCGGACGAGGCCACGGCTCTGGGCTCAGGCCCAAGACATATGTGCTACACGGCAGCACCGCAGACCAACACTGGAGTGTCAGAGCAAATCGATCGTCCTCACCTACCAGGCAAAGCTGACGACTTCTGCAAGAATCCTCGGGTTTAAGTGACACAAATAAAAAAAGGGGTCTCAACTCTTAAGCACGTGAAGTTCAGAACCCAAGGCTCCAGGAGAAGGGGGACCGTGCTGAAGCCAGAGGCGCGCAGGCAGCAAGTCAGCACCTCGTAACAACGGGACTCAGAAAACGCACACGTGGGAACGCCCTCCGCCCGACCGCGAGCTCCAGCGAGGGCGCCGCTGCGCCTCAGTTTTCACACCCGATAACGGGCCCACCAGTCGCGCACTCCGTGAGCGGCCAGAGGACGGGAGCGGACCACCTCGCCCTGAGCAACAGCACGTGAGGTCGAATATCCAAAAACATGTATTTTTGCACTTCTGGGATGAAGAAATAGAACTCGGTTCCCCATGTTGTTTGTCACCAGATGGCCGGTCACTTTACTTTTCTCCTGAGCCTGCCCAGCTGGGTAAGCGACCTGGGAGCCGGAAGAAGCAAACCTCCCAGAGATCCTGCTTTGCTGTGGCTGGACCCTCTCCCCAGTGAGCCAGCACAGGGCCTCTGTGCAGACTGGTGTGACCCACGTGCCGGGCTAGGAGCAGAGCTGGCATCGTGCCTGCTGGAAGCTCTAGCTCCCCAGCCCTAGGGGCTCCAGGCTTTCCCTCCTGGACGCCCACCTCCCGGGGCTGCACAGGGAGTGAATACAATCCAGGCAGAGGACTCCACAGGGTTCACGCACTGCGGACGGAGTGGGGGACGAGGAGGACCAGGTGAGGACGGAAACTACCTGTTAATAATCCCCGATATGCTCGTCATCTACAAAAATTAAGTGATGTTGAGTAGTTTTAATATTTGATTCGGAACAATCAAACCCAGAAAGAATGTTCGGCTCAAGTACTACCTCCTCCGCGAAGACCTGGCAACTGCGAAGCCCTCCCGCCACCCAGAGGCCCCTCTGCCCCACGAGGGTGGGAGGCCTCCCCGCTCCAAGCCCCTGAGACGCATCCTGGGGTGATCTGTGGTCTCATGGGAAAGCACGCCACATGGATCTCCAACACCTGCCGTACCTGGTGAACCCTGCCTGCCTCCTGTTCCGATCCGTGTTTTATCTGTGTGCCATCTAACAGGCCGGAGCCTTTGAGGGCAGGAACCAAGAAAACCTCCAGGTATTCTCAGGCCCGAGCCACTGCCTAGTAAGAATGTGCTCAGTATTTTTTACTGAGTGTGGTAACCTCTGATCGATACACAGGCAAGGTCTACCAATCCTGGGATTCATTACAAGAAAACTTTATGCCACTAACTGTGTTAGATCACATGGTTTTCCTCAATTTATAAAAGAATTCTGGTGCTTTAACAGGTGTTTAAAGGTATTTTTTACTAAATATTAATCTTCATACGTGTGATATGTATATATGACTAATCTTAACGGTAAAGATTAAGCTCACAAAAGTAAAAGCCAATTGTGACTTCCAACTTGAAATCCTTGAGAAGGTTATAAAGTGGCTCAGCTAAACTGACCTTTGCACTTGTCAAGGAAGGGTTGACTGGGATATAACTGTGTCAGTCGTAAGCAGTTATTTCAACAGTGGCTAATATTAAAGAACTCTCAGTAGTTCCGAGGCACCCCCAGGCGGGACCCTCTGAGGTGTCACCCACGGACCACGGTTCAGACGCTCTGTTAGATAAATTCCGCTGTCCCAGGCCATTTCCTGGTAGTTTTAAGAGAGGAAGTTCTCCAAGCACTTCCTTTTAGGGCCCATCAAAAGTAAACAAGAGGAGTTGAGGGCAAGGTGAACAATTAACATCCCATAAAATATTTTTATACTTTATTTGCACATATTGTCCCCCCAAATAGCCCTGGGAAGCATTCAAGCGAGGCGAGTAGATTTCCCTCTTCACGGATGTAAACCACGCAGAGTCCAAGGGCGTGCGGCACTCAGACACCCTGGCCTCCAGCCCCGGTGACCTTCCCACGGCCCCTCTGGCCCCCACGCCTCCAGGTCACCCTTCATCCTCCGGCAACCCCCCCGGCCTGGCTCTGGGATCTGACCCCATCTGCCCAGGACGCCGACTCGCCATGCCATCTTGCAGGAGTTACCAACCGCAGGTGTCCCCGTTCTGAGCGCAAGCCCCCGCCCCCAGCCGGGAGGTGACAGGGGCGTCTGCAGACGCCTGCCGGCTGCTCCTCGTCGTCCCCAGCTCGCCCACAGAGATGGGCCACGAGGGGCCGTGTCTCGCTGCGCAGCTCCACCCGCCCACCAGGGAGAGCGGCTCCCCTCCCTCCCCGCAGGCGCCCCGGCAGGCCCCGGGCTGCCCAAAGCCTCCACGTGGCTCCTGCGCACCTGCCTCGCTTACGGTAAAGTGACGACCTGCTTTTACGCCTTTGCAAGACTAAATAAAACAGGCAACTCCGGAAAAGACACCCAAGACAGATCTCCGGAAAATGATGAGCCAATTTCTACCACTTCCACAGGAAAAAACGTGTTTTTTGCTTTTGAGAGCAAAGGGGAAGGTGTGCCACGAGCGGTGTCGGAGCACTACCCCTCTCCACCACCTCCCCGGCACTTCCGGAGGAGTCCGACCCCGCCACACGCCTCGCGGAGCGGGAACATGTAACAAGGCGGGAACAGGAGAGAAGCCAGGCCCGGGGAGCGCGCGGACAGGAGAGCCGCCCGGGGCCGCGGGTCAGCACGTCCACCGCCCTCAGAACAGCCACTGCAGTTTTACTCATAATTGCCCCCAAATGCCTGACTATCCATCGTCAGTAGAATGATGGCCAAACGGCGGAATGGTACACATGGCAATAAACTCCAACAGCACAGGGAGCCTCACGTGTAACGCTGAACGGAAGGGAACAGACACAAAAACGCGCGCTTTGATTGCATTTGTATACAACAAGCAAGCAAGGAAGCAGACCTACAGCCCAGAGCCGCGGCAGACGCGCCCGCAGGGGGCCCGGGGGCTCCAGCTGGGGCGGGGCTGCCTGAGGTGGGGGCCGGGGGAGGCTGCGGCTGTCAGGGCTCCGTTCCCAGCGCTCAGCGTCTCGGCCTGGGCGCAAGTGTGCTCTGTGCTAACAACGCCCTGAGCTGCGTATCCATGGTCTGTGCGCGTTCCCGTGTGTGACGCTTCCCAACAACAGCTCAAACGCAAATCCTTTAAAAAGTCACTGCAGATGAGGTGGAAGAGGAAGGAGAGTAAGAGCACAGAGGCCCCTGGAGAGACGTGCGCGCCCTCATCTCACACGAGAGCGCGGACCGCAGGCGGAGGAGCGGAGGCCTCAGCAGGGCACGACGGGGGGCCTCCAGGACAGGGATGGAGAGAGACGCGTGCCTTGCTTCCGTGAAGCAGGACAGGAATCTCTGTTTTCATAACATATCATGAGATTCAACGTGCTTGTTTATTACCTTTTTTTTAACAATGGTCAAAAAGTTGTCACCTATTCAAAATAAAATGAATCCTGACAGCAACCGTAAATAGAAATATCAAAGGTGCAATAAATGCTAGCAACTCCTTGACTGTTAGAACTTCCAAGGGGATGGCTGAGTGCTTAAATAGATTAGGATGACCCCTCAAAGTGCTACAGGTGAGGACTTGAATTAAAATAGATTCTTGCCAGTGACACGCGTTGAGTTCAATTCCTGAAGAACAAATAAATAAAAACCAAAGAGTAAACAAATCCTGCGCACTCTCGCCTCCTCTGGCTCTCTGACAAAATGGTCCTCGCGAGCAGCCACCCCACGTCCCTCGGTCTTGGAAACCTGCCGGACCGTGTGCAAAACACAAGCGCTACTCGGGATGCAAGTGTGCTGTTTTCCAATTTACTGAAAAAAGAATTAACAATTACTTCATCAAGTACACAGATCAACATTTTTTCAAGTTTGTTTCCTGAACGGAAAATGCACACGTCACCCTGAGGTTAATTCCACCACTTTCAGAGAGTCTACTGCTGAAAGTGGCTGCTCATCAAGGAAGAAAATTATGCACAGAAAAGAATCTCACATTTTCTTCTCAAAATCTGGAAGTGAAAAAGCCAAGTAAAAATAAATACAAAGCAAACTGACTAATTTGAGCTTCTTTTCTCCCTGCACTAGCTAATAGAGCAGAAAGCTAGAGTTTGAAAGAAAAGCGTCTGCGCTTTTTGGAGAAAGGCTGAGGATATAAATACACGCTCACATCTGACTCCGGGCTGGGTCGTGAGCCTCGCGTCTCCACCGCGCAGCTCGAAGGAGAAACTCCTCACCGTGCGGCTGGCGAGCAGCTCTGGAATGATCTGCTATAGGGCTCTCAAGGAAACCTCAGGAGTAAATGGACTATCTTTGCTGAAACTCAGATTGAGTCGGCTTTTCTATACTTACCGCCGAAAGCACACTAAGAGCTACAGCACAGCAAACCTGGAAACACGCAAAAGTCGCACGATTGGGTTAAAATACTGTGGCCACCTCCCCACTCTTCAACAACCGGAGGGCCCAGTCCCAGGAGGCCAGGTGCTAGGAGGGTGCTAGGAAGGAGCACAAACCAGCACCCAGCGGGAGGGGCGAGGAGGAACACCACCCACCCGGCCAGGAGAGCGGCTCACGACACGGAAACGGCGCTCCACAGGCCAGCGGTGCCACCGTCCTCACGCGTGAGCGTGCTCGGATGTACGCACGCGCGGTCAGGCGTGGCTGTGCAGACGGTGACGCACACGTGAGCCCGGGGCCCAGACTCTGCCCCGGAGCCGTGGCCCTGGCAGCTGCTTAGTCCTCCTCAGCTCCCTGATCCGTGATGAGAGCAGAGCAGCCGCGCCACGTGTGCCCCACGGCCGTGGACACGCCAGCCGGGTCTGGGGTACAAGGCACGCCCGTCCGTGCGCCCACGTGAGCCCGCGAGGAGGCGCCGCCCCAGAGGGTCACTGCGGTCTCCTCGGGGGGGGCAAGATGACTTCTTTTCTTCTGCTCGTCTCTATGGTCTGGATTTTCTACAGCGAAGCACAGGATTCTCACGGGAGAAAAAGCCTGTGGGCGACGGGGGCAACGCCCCACAGGAGAGGCAGGCGGAGCAGCCAGGCCCGCCGCCGCGCCCGGGACCTACGCGCCAGGCTCTGCGCCCCCACCCCCGCCAGCTGCCCCCTGCTGTCCCCACTCCACCCCTCCCTGGCCAGTGCCAGTGCGCCTGAGCCGACCAACTTTTGTTTCTATTTAACTTAAATGTAAACAGCCATGTGTGGCTAGTGGTGCTGCTTTAAACGTCCCTTTAATTCTTAGAGCCACTTGGGGAGGTGGCTCCAGGGATGAGGCACCTCTTCGTGATGAGGCATCTCTCTTCCCCTCCAGACGGTCCCCAAAATGAAACGAAGCTTCAAGGCCTGGCACGTAGAGCTGGAAGACGCCAGGGATGGGAGCTTCCGACGGGCGGTGCCACGCAGTGTGTAAAGGACGGCAGGTTGCCCCGCACTGCAGCGGGGCGGACGAGGGGGACGGAGGGGGCACGTGCACACCTGCCAGGCCCCTCATCCCCCCAAATCACCGCTTTCTCCCCTGCAAATGCATCGTCCGGGGTACGGGCTGGGCTGTGGCCAACAGGGGAGGGCTGAGACTGCCCGGTGCCGGCGGGGAGGAAGGGAGCAAACGTCCAGCAGCTGTCCGCGTGGCGCCACCGCGGGGTGGGCCCTGTCACCCTCTCCCATTGCTAACCCCTGGTATGGTCTCACGGCATGGGGCAGGGAGGCTGCTGCCCCACTGCTGGGAGCTGCCCAGGGCCAAGCTGGACCCCCGGTGAGAAGCAGACCTCAGCCCCATGGGCGGCTGGCAGGACGGACACTGCCCCCCACGTCCCCCGTACGGAGAGGGGCGCGGCTCCCGGCCTGGAAGGGGCCTCGGCCCGGGACCCTCTCTCTCCGCCCCCACCGCCCACTGGGCACAGGAGGTCCGGAGGCGGCACCGATGCAGCTCAGTGCCATCAGACCCTGCCAGGCTGTCCTCTCTGTGTGAAAAGGCCGCGTGTTCTCAGGCCCACACTTGGAACACAAAATCAGTTTTAAAATCAAAACAATTCGGCCTTTAACCAAAACCCAGGAGCAGAGAAGGCAGTCCACCGTCAGCAGCGGATGCCTGTGGTGAGACGGCGGCTGGAGGGCCGGGCCTGTGGTTCCGGACGCAAGGTTCCAGCCCAGCCCGAGACAAGGTTCTGACCTGCAGACGGGCCTCTCCTCCTCTCCGTCGGACTTCTTCAGGTCAAGCTCCTGAGACAGACCAACGCTCTCCGCACTGGCCACCTGAGCGGGCAGGCCCCCTAGGGTGACCCAGCTCGTGGACGGCTGGGGGGCTGCGCTGCTCAGACAGGTCACCACCCTTCCGCCGAACCTGCGCACCCACGGCGGTGCCTCCCTGCCAAGCAGAGTGTGAAATCCACAACGGACACGGAGCCACCCGAAGGCAAAGGGCAGCAGAACAGCAGCTCCTAAGCCTCAGGACTCCCGAGTGTGGGGATGAGGGAAGGACAAGAGGCCTGGAGCGACCCACGGCGCCTGTGAGGGGCCCGGGGGCCCAGCAGCTCGTGCACACAGCTTCCCAAACGCCCACTCTGTGGTCAGCACCTAACAACGACGAAATCTAGGGGCAGAGTTGTCACTTTCATCATAAAGTCCATTTCAAAGCCAACCGCGGGTTAGCTCAGAATCAACCACCGTGAACTCCAACGCTCTCTGTGGAGCCAAAGAGGCCCCTTCACCACCACTAAGCACGTACATTGTGACAGCGTTCAAAAGGGCTTTGGAATTTCTGCTAATCTGATGTGTGAGAAGCGGTACCTCAGTGAAGCTGAAGGGCCATTTTTACACGTGTGTGTGTGTGTGTGTGTGTGTGTGTGTGTGTGTGTGTCTTGTCTGTTCATGCCTTTTGCCTATTTTCCTACAGGATTTTGGCCTTTCGCTTCCCACAATTTTAAAATATTAATGACATGTTGTGTAGATTTTTCTCACAAATGACCTTTTGTCATCTGACCTTATTGACAGTGTTGTTGTTTTGGTTTTGGTCAGGCATAGGCTTTTCATCGCTCTAGTATTTTAATGTCATCAGTTTCGCCATTGTTTCTTTTGTGGACCCTGAACCCCGAGTTATACTTTTAACAGCCTTTCCCACACTCAGGTTATACTGACGCATGTTTCTAACACTCGAATAGTTTCCTCTTCACATTCAGCTCTCCGATCCATTGGTACATGGTCTAAGGCATAAATCTAATGTTGTCTTTTACAAAATGGTGTCCAATTGTCCCCAAATCACTTGTTCAAAAGTTCACCCCGACCCAGCACTCTTAATCACACACTAGATCTGCATCTGTACTTGGGCTTCTGGTCCACTGGTCCGTCTGTTCTATTTGTGTCTGTCCTGCACCATCACCACATTACCTCACTTAGAGAGGCTTTACAGGACACGTTAACGTCCTTTTCTTAGCCCTTTCTGTGCTGAGTTTTCCAGGTATTCATGCATGCTTCTTTTTCTGTCAATTTTAGAATCAACGCGTCCAGCCCAAGGGAAAAAAAAGACTCTGGAGCTTGTATTTTTATTGGAATCACATTAAATTTGTAAACTTACTTAGCACCGCCACCTCGGTGATACTGCGACGTCCAAACCAAGAATAAGGCGTGTCCTTCCGTCTGCTCAAGGCTACTTTTGTGACTTCGAGGATCTGTGGAATGTTCTCCGCTCAGGTTTCGAACAGTGCTTATTCCGTTTACTCCTACGCATTCTGCTGTGGTACAGGGGCTGTCTCCTCCCCGATAACTTCTGGGTGGTTAGCTCTGTGTATGTGAAAGGCACGACTCGCGTCTGCGCGGTAGGTAGCTCCGTGTTCCTGCTACCCTGGCAGATTCCTCGGTTATGTGACGTGCTCTCCTCACTGAGCCTCTGGGCCATGCTCTCCGCGCAGTGGCCTCTGCACAAACAGTGCAGGGGTGAGGACCGAGCCCACCCCAGCGCTGCAGGGGTTCTGCTGGACAGTACCGCCCGGGTTTGCTGGGGGAGCTGCAAACAGGGACGGCTTACGTCCTCTCATCCACACTCCGCGCCTCTGCGTCCTCTCGCTCTGCTCCCAGCCTGGCCGGAAGGAGCACTGCGGTTACAGCAGTCACGCCGCACACCCGTGTTTCCCGTGCCTTCCGCCTCCCGCCCTCCCTGTGGTCCACCGCCAGCCCCGCTCCTCTGTGGGGAGCACAAGTGGGGGGGGAGCAATGAGCACCTAAAATTTATTTTCAGTAAAACCTTCTTTACTTTTCTGGCTCTTATTTAAACCTTTGCCAAAACTTTTTCATAGAGAAAAACAAAACTGCCATACGGGACAAGCTGAATGACTGATATCTGTGGACCCTGAAAAAGAGATATTTTTAGATTTCTAAATGTTACTTTTATTAGAATTTGAAATAACGGGAAAACACACTCCGACTCCCATTCCACGGCTGCGGCACTCCAGTAACCCCACACTTAGCCGCGCCGTCACTCTCACGCTCGGGGGACGTGCGATTCCTTCGCCCCGCTGCTCCCTGGCTCGGGGCGCCTTCCGCTGGGAGGAGCCGAGTCCGCCGCAGACGCAGTGACCCGGTCTGTACAAGTGAAGTGGGCTGAACTTTTTTATGTTGCTGGGAAAATTCATTTTTTATTAATTTGTTGTTCTAATTGCCAAGTCACTCATTATTAGAAGAATAAGAGAAAAGGGGTCAGCCAACACGCCAAAGGTCCACGGCCTCCCGGGTGCTCTCCGGGGGTTACCGTGGAGACCACACCCAGGAAGCTTAATCTAGGCACCGCATCGGTCAGGCCTATGCAAGTTCACGCGTCAGGATGGCTGTAGAGAAACGATCGTGAAAACACTTAGAATGATGAGTTAACTGACAGACTACATGTGTACTTAATATACTAGTCTAGGCTGCAACATGAAACAGGCCCAAAACCCGCCCTGAACACAGAGAGCTTTGTTAAACCCCAGAAAAGGGCTTTAAACTCAGCAGGCATCATAGGCAAGTGGAGAAAGGGACCTATTAAAAAAACCTCCCAAGGAATTTAATAAGCCTGTTTTTACAGGATACAATTGCAATTAAGACAAAGAAAGGAATTAATACTGCTGTGAAAAAGAAAAAAAAAAAAAAAGGAACCAGCTTTGAAAGCTTGACACCCTATTGACAACGGTTGAAAATCTAAGACCAACTTTGTCAGCAAGCTGAGAAGTAAAGAATCTTAAAACGTGAAATGGCACGTAGCGTTCTCCTCAGGAAAGAATGGACACCAGACTGTGGATATGCCCCCGCAGCTGCTTCACAGAACAAAAGCAACAGTGTCACTAGCAAAACAGACTGAAAAAGCAAAGAAGCTGATTCCAGCCAAAATTTCTAGACAGGGCCTACTGTGAAAAGAGAACGCACCCGACAGGTCCAGAAAGCCTGGCCAGGGCAAGGGTCTCAGCACTTCCCAGGCAGGCGAATGCCACCGTCGCAGGTCGGTCCCGCATCCTCCCACAGGCCCCAGGGGGTCTTCACAGAGGTGGCCAGTTACTGAAATACACCCACTTACACAGGTCCCTGTAAAGCTGGTGGACCAGAGAGCGCAGAACCAACACAACGTTCGGGTGCTTTAATTCTACACAACGTTCACAATGCTTCCCTGTTTCCTTAGGGCTAGCTCTCAGGGGTTCTCTCGTTTGGAATGTATTCAGTGAATTATCCTCTGAGAGCCTCGAGGTGACCAGCACGAGAGACCTGGCCTTCCACCTTAGGTTATCACACTTAAAGGGCCAAAATGAAACCGAACGTTCCTCGAAAAACATAAATGACACAAACAACACAGTCAAAAGTTGAAAATCGAAGGCTCAATGACACATCTGAGGCCGCAGAAAAACCACACAGGAGGTGACCCAGCAAGCCCACAGACATGGCCCGCCCCGGCACCTTCACCCTGAGCTGGGAGGCGAGTTTCTTCCACTCCACCCTGCCCACCGACCCTACACTCGGCATTCGTGCCCTTCATTTGGGAGGATGTCCCCCTGGAGGAAATGCAGCCTGCGTGTTAAGATCATCAAACCCGAGACCCCTAGCGGCCGGCAGTCTCCCCAGAAAGCCTCCCGGGGGAGCGCGTGTGGAGGCGAAGCTCCGAGCAGAGCTCCTGGGCCGCTGTCAGGATGCTCGCCAGGGCCGCGTGTGGCATCTGCGCCCCACGGGCTGCCCGCCCGGCGAGGCAGAGCCCCCTTGTCCCTCCGACACTCCTGTGCTTCCAGCCCCTCACAGCGTCCCACTTGGCAAAACGGACACCTCGCCTTTGCTGGAGGCCACTGGCGGCAAGCGGGACAGGGTTTCAGCTCCCAGCTCCGGGAACCCTGTCCTCCAACACCTCCCCCTCCTGCCCCAGCCTCCATGCTCCCGCCCTCTCCAAGCCGCAGTCAAGCGGTCCCTGCCCAGACCCTAGCTGGGCCTCCACTGCCCCCATCTGTCCTCTCCTTTCTGGGGCCCTGAGGTCACTGGATGCAGTGGGCACCTGCCCCTTCCACTGGCCCTGGTCCTTCACACCCCGAGCTGCACAGAACGACTCCAACATCCAGGCTGACGGCACCTGGACGCCCCTAACTCCTCACAGAAGCCACCAGCCCCACACACCTGTGTCCCATTAAATCCAACCACACGCACCCCCAGTGTGGCTTCCTCTGGGCGGATTCGCAACAGATGCCCAAGGCCATGCAAGGCCTCCCAGCACAGGAGGGGGGACGGGGGAGGGGGAGCCAGTGGAAGGGGCTGGCCGCAGTCCTAACCGACTGAAAGTCTCACTTTTGAAAAATGTATAAACCTGTGTGACTTAGTGAGGACACTGCCGGAGGGACGCCTGCAAGTGAAGTCCCTGGAAACCCACAGTCACTAAGACCCTGGCCTCGCCCAGGAGTCCTCGCTGGCGATCTGACCCTTCCCTGCTGAGCGCAGTTTGCACTGGCAAAACCACAAGATACACTATCCAGGGCAACAAACAAAGGTGACGAATGTACGAGAAAACCAAGCGGATAGTTGCCACGGAAGTCAGGCTGAGGGACTTCCCTGGTGGTCCAGTGGTAAAGAATCCGCCTTCCAACGCAGGGGATGCGGGTTCGAGCCCTGGTCGGGGAACTAAGATCCCACGTGCCGCGGGGCAACTAAGCTCACGCGCCTCAACTAGAGAGAAGCCCCCATGCCGCAACAAAGACCCAACGCAGCCAAAAAGAAAAAAAATGAAAGTTGGGCTGATACTTAGGGCAGAGGGTGAGGACACAAAAGGAGTTTCTGCAGAATTATAAGCTTTTTTAAAAAACACTCTTTAAAGACTTTATTTTTGAGAACAATTTTAAAGAAAAGCTAAGATGACCACACGGTGATTTCCCACATACCCACCTCGTTTTCCCCTATTGTTAACATTTTACATTAGTATGCTGTGTTTGTTACAATTAATGAACCAATATTAATACACTATTATTGATGAAACTAGTAAGTTGTAGTTTATTCAGACTTTCTCAGTTTTCCTTGGTGCCCAGGGCTGGAACCCGTGTCCCCTGCATCGGCAGGCGGATTCTTAACCGCTGTGCCACATGGGAAGTCCCAACCTTCTTGTCTTTAATGACCTTGACGGTTTTGAGGACCAGTCAGGCGTTTTTCAGGACGTCCCTCAGTGGAGACCACAGAGGGGAAGGGCCTTTCTCATCACGTCCCGTCCGGGGTGCGTGCTGTCACGTGACCTGCACCGTGGACGCTGACCTCGGTCACCTGGCGCAGGTGTGTCTGTGCAGCTGCTCCCCCCTTCCCCACTGTCCTCTGGAAGGAGCTCTCCGTGCACACCCCGCACCCAAGGAGGGGCGACGCTCCCCTCCCCTCCCCTCCCCGAGGACGGAGTGTCTGCAGAACCACGTGGATTCTCCCGCAGAGCAGCTTCCCTCTCCTCCCGTTTCCTTATCAATCACTCATTTATGTCCGTTTGGACCCGTGGGTATTTATT
>NC_041221.1:14246985-14288227 GCF_002837175.3 Physeter macrocephalus | reverse complement strand
CATCAGACTGCTGTGCTAAATTTTTTTGTTTTTTGGCGGTACGCGAGCCTCTCACTGCCGCGGCCTCTCCCGCTGCGGAACACAGGCTCCGGACGCGCAGGCTCAGCGGCCACGGCTCACGGGCCCAGCCGCTCCGCGGCACGTGGGATCTTCCCGGACCGGGGCACGAACCCGCGTCCCCCGCATCGGCAGGCGGACTCCCAACCACTGCGCCGCCAGGGAAGCCCTGCTGTGCTAATTTTTACAAATGACAATACGTGTCTAACCTTACAGGACGCGAGCAATTCCTTCTTCAAGTTGCTATCAAAAGTCACTCATATCAGAGTGGGGAGGCTGGCCCTTCTGATGAGTCCCTAGAATTATCTGGCCGCATCTGTCATTCTGGGGGCAGGAAAAGCGGTGGATTTTCAGTTAGTGGTGAAGTTGTCAAGTGTCGTCAGCCAAGTCCGCCGGGCGACGGGGTCACGGCCGGCCTGCTGGAGGGGATGCGGCGTGGGGAGCTCCCACCTGGCCGGCGCAGGAGGCCCCGTCTTCACCAAGCAGCCCTAACTCTCAGCAAACTTCGGGTTCATGACTGTCGTGGTGGCGCTCTTGAAAAGGGGGTTATCCTGGTGAGAAGAGCCAGCGTGACTTGTCAGCGCCGGGAGGAAGGCACTGGGCTCCTCTGGGGACGAGCTGCGAGGGTGGGGTGAGGCAGGCTCGCGCTCCCGTGGGCACGCCCTCGGCGCACAGGGTGGGAGGTGCGCCTTTGCGGGGGCCCGGGGCCACTCACGTTATTCCACTGGGACTTGAGCTTCTCCTTCTCGAAGCGCTTGTACTCCCTGAGGTCGCTCAGGTGGGTCAGCACCTTCCAGACGCCCAGCAGCAGGATGCCGACGAGCACGACTCCTGCCACGGTGCTCCCCACGATGGCGGCGACGTCGGGGCCCTTCACGCACTCTAAGGCAGGGAGGCACACACACGGGGGCGTCAGGCCCGCCCCGGCCCCGGCCCCCAGCCAGGGAGGGTGCAGAGCTGGGCACAAGGCCAGGCCCTGTGCTTCCAAGTGAAATTGAGGGGCCCTCTGTTCATGGAGAAGGAAAGGGGGCCGAGGTGGCCAGTAAGTAACCAGGGCCAGACGCTGGCCTCCCACCTGGACAGCCAATGGCCCAATCACCGGAACCTAACCTAACCCACGTTGGATCAGAGTTTAGGGATCGGCACTCTCCTCGTAAAGGCATTCCCAGGGGAACCGATGGCAGCAGCCTTGGGAACGAGGGGGGTGGGGTCCCAGTGCCCGAGGGGCTGCACCCAGCCTCCTCCTGAGCTTGGGGGAGGGGGAGGCTCTGGACTGCAGCATGCCCGCGCGGCCCCTGACCAAGGCACAATGCTCAGTGAGAGCCCGTTTGCCCGGCTCGTGGGCACTGGGGTTTGCGGGCACTCCCCCCGCATCATCCTGGCCTCTCCAGGGAGCCTCCCTGTCCTCACAGAAGTGGAACAACTTAGCCAGCGCTGCACAAAACCAGACCTGACCCCACACGCGCCTGTTAAAACGCCCGGGGAGGGGCTTCCCTGGTGGCGCAGTGGTTGCGCGTCCGCCTGCCGATGCAGGGGAACCGGGTTCGCGCCCCGGTCCGGGAGGATCCCACATGCCGCGGAGCGGCTGGGCCCGTGAGCCGTGGCCGCTGAGCCTGCGCGTCCGGAGCCTGTGCTCCGCAACGGGAGAGGCCGCAACAGAGGGAGGCCCGCGTACCACAAAAAAAAAAAAAAACAAAAAACGCCCGGGGAGAGCTGTCTGCACCAGCAGGCTGGGCTCTGCCGCCCTGGTAATAGACAAAGGGCTTGGGCCCTCCCTGCCTTCCTGGGGGTCCTGTCGTGGGGAGGGGAGCTGGGAGGTCGCCGTCCTGCAAGGACCCCGGGGTGGACTGCCGACCCACGTCTGCTGCGGTCACCCGAGAGGCCGGCCTCGCAGCCTGTGCCCCCTCCCCGCAGCCTCTCTGAGCAGTAAAGGGGCGGGGGTCCCGAGAGCTGGTATGTCCACACAGCTGGCTCCGCGCGCTGCTGATGTAACCCTCAAGCCCATCCCCTCGTGGGGGTGTTACTCTACGTCCCCGCGTCCCACACGCGCTTTGTCATTGTCCGCTCAACCTACCTCCTCGACGCTGCCCTGCTCTCCGTGCCCACTTGTTGCCCTCCCTCCCGGTCCCGCCCAGAGTTCCATCCAAGGGCAGGCTCTGGCCACGCCGCCCCCAGGACCCCACCCGAGCCCTGCTCAGTGGCCGGACTGGGCAGTGGCCCTTCCCAGGTCTGCGCCGGGCCTGTGAAGGCACAGCTCACTCCTCTGAAAGGCAGCTGGCAGCCTCCGGTGCGTCTGGGAAGAGAAAGAAGCCCAACCCCTCCCCCCCGCGCCCGCCCCCGCCCCCCGACTCACAGGCGCCCAGTAAGAGCCCAGCCCAGCACCTCTGGCCCTCTCAACCCCTGGTCTCAGCTGCAAGCGTCCTCCTCAGAGAGACCTTCTGACCCCTGAGACACGCCCCGCCGGCGTCTTTGCCCCTGGGAACCGGTTCATGTGTCCCCACCCCGTGTCCCGGGAACCTGTGAAGACAGAGCCAGCCTCTGGGTCCCCGGCGAGCCGGGCGGCGGGCGGGCAGCGGCACGTGGGCCAGCCGGCTCCGGCTCCGCGGGCCCCTCCAGGGCCAGGGCCAGATGTGGGTCCGGCGGCCCCCACGGTCGCCCGGGCCGGCTCTCGGGCCCGGCGCTCCAGGCCGCGCTCCGGACAGCGCCCCCGCGGGACAGCCGGCCGCCCCGGAGCAGGGCGCACGGCGGGCGGGCTGAGCGGCGCGCGCACCCGGTCCTGACCCCACCCGCCCGGGCTCACCGCGCGTGTCGTTCACGTGCACGTCGTATCTGTCCCGCCCCTCGCGTTGCAACAGGGTGTAGCTCATCCAGCAGCCCTCGGAGTCGCGCTCCTTGCACGCGCGGCCGGGCAGTGGCTTGGGCAGCAGCTTCGTCTCCCCGCACGCCGCGCTGCAGTTCTTGGCGAAGGGGCCCTGGTCGAACTTCAGACACTCGGCGCAGTTGCTGCGGGCGAGGCGCGGCGTGACCGCGGGCGGGAGGGGCGGGGGCGCGGGGCCCCGGGTGTCCGCGCGGCGCGGGGCCTGGGCCACCCGGAGCTGCGGGGCCGTGCAGGGCAGTCGGGGGAGGGCCGTCCCCAGAGCCCCGCGCCCGGCCGGACGGCGGTGCTCCCGGGCCGCGGAGCGCGAGGCGGGCGGGGCGGCGGGACACTCACGCGTAGCGGGCGCAGGGCGCGGGGCAGCCCGGGCACTCGAGGCACAGGGGCGGCTGGTAGCCGGGGTCGCACTGGCACACGTTGCAGCGGCATCGGCCGCGGCCGCTGCACTCGACGCCATCCAGGTTGAGGCAGCCCTTCGTAGACTTGAGGCACTGGCACGCCGAGCCCTCGTGGCCGTTCTGGCACCTGCAGGTGCCGCAGAAGCAGAGCCCTCGCTCTGGAAGACAGGGGCCCCCGCAGACTCAGCCCCGCCCGAGGCCCCGCCCGAGCCCCGCCGCCCCGCCCCAGGGGCGGCTGAGGCCCGCCGGCTGGTCTGTCGCCCCGGCGCTCACTCTCGCCCCCGCAGACTTGGCCGTCGTAGCGCTCGCAGTTGACGTTGTCACACTCGCAGAACTGGCCGTAGATCTTCTTGTTGGGCACATCGCTCGTGTGGCACACGCACTGCCCGCAGATGCAGTCCCCCAGCCCCGAGCAGATGATGGAGCTGTTGTCCTTCCGGCAGCTTCCCTCCAGCTCCTGGCTGCTCCGGCCCTGCGTCTGGCACTCGCAGTGCTTCCCCAAGTAGCCGGCGTCGCACCTGCAGGGGGATGTGAGGTCAGGGCCCTCCCGCGCTGGCTTTACTGCGGGGCGCCTGCGCGGGGCGCGGGCCGCGGCCTCACCTGCAGACTCCGCACTCCAGGGAGCCCCTGCCGCCGCAGAGGCTGTGGTCCCGGCTCGCGTCCCGGCACCGGCACTTGCACTGGGGGAGGACCCGCACAGTCACCGTGTCCGTGAAGCCCAGAGCCCGGACGACGAACGACTGCTCCTGGATGCACTCTGTGGCTGTGACCTTCACCTGGAAGGTGGTCTGTAGTGGGAAGGCAGGGCTCAGGTGAACACTGGACACCGGGCACACACCCTGCCCCCATCCCCTCCCCGGGCAGCGTGGACAAGGGCACGGCCTGGCAGGGTGAGGTCCGCGTCCTGGGCTCCCAAGCACGGAGGGGACCGCCTCTGCTGCGCCCCCGGGGGAGTGCACGTCAGTGGGGGGAGGGAAGGACATGGACACTCCAGGTGGCTCCAGGACTTGGGAGGGGAGATGAGGGAAGAGAGATGAGAGCTGGAAACTCAGAGTCAGAGATGCTGGAACATGCCCCCCACCCCTCCCCCAGCTCCCCCCCCACCATCCTCCGGTGGCCTGGACTTGGGCAGGGATGTCTTTAGAATACTTTTAATCTCACATCCCTTTAAAAGAATTTTAGAGTGACTTTGCAAATGACGTATATTTTCTCCTCGTATTTTGTCCTGAAGCCTGGAGGCTAAGATGCCAAAATCGCACAGGAAGTCCTAGGTTCTGCGTGTGGGGTTGTATTCTGACCCCGAATGCCCAAGGGGAACCGAGTGGGCAGGGCAAAGTCCCTGCCACTCACACAGCACTGCTGCTCAGCCAGCACTGAGCTTCAGGGAGCACCGGCTTGTCCACGGCAAGCCTCACTGCAAATCAGTGTAAGCGAATCTCCAACCCGTACGTTAAGCCAGGGAAGTAATCAGTCAGTCACGAGATTGAATAAATTCCCGTACGGATCACCCAGTATGAGGGGGCTACAGTTCACTAAAAAGTCACACACAGTTAGTAAGTCACATAGTTGAAAGAATTCCGATGTCGTTTAGAAATAAAAGCAAGTATTTTGCTGAATATTAATTCACAGCTGGAGAAAGAAAGGAAAAGTTTAATTGTTCTGGTCACGACAAATTAAAAATATCAGGGAAATAACTCAGTGCCTGTTTATAGTCATTTGTGTGGCCCCTGCTTTAATGTCTTTGTCAAAAAACAAAAACACAAAAATCAAGAAAATCAAAGCAAAGCAGATGCCCCGTGTAGAAGGAACGCCCTTCTTAGGCGGGCGGCGCTGTACCCGGCATCTGCCCCCAGGGGGCGCTGCCGTCCTCGCGGCGGTCGGTGTACACCAGGCCGCGAACGGTGTGAGTGGATTTTCAAGGGAAGGAACTGGACCCGCGGTGGACTGGACCCCGCCTCTTGCTGGTCCCTGTGAAGCCGTGTGCCGGGGTGCACCCTCCCTCGCTGTCCCTGGGGGAGCCCCTTCCAGAGGCCGGGAGGGAGCCTCACCGGCACGTTGATCTGGACGCCGTCGCAGTCCCCTCGGGGCTGGTCCACCTTCGACACCCCGTTACTGCAGAAGGAGTCGTAGGTGACTTTCAGGGTGTCAGGGAGGGTGCTGTGATCCAGAAAGACTCTGGAGGACAGTTTCTGTGGGCAAAGAGCATCGCGATCAGGCTCACCCCGCCGTCGCCGGCCCTTCCCAGCCGATGGCCGGCACGCCTCTCATCCCCTCCTTCCACCCGTGTGTCCACTGAGAGCTCCATGGGTGCCGGGTCCCGCACCCCATGCCGCTGGTGGCAGGGTTACCCATGCCACGCCCCCCAAGACAGGCCAGTGGAATGGGACAGACGTGGAGACAGGTCATAGCCCTGCAAGAACGGGAGCTCGAGCGTCCACCCACCACTGAAACCCCAGTTGCCTGGCACAGGGCGGGAGCTGGAAAAACTGTCTCAGTGAATGAGAGAGAGCGAGACAGACCGTCAGACAGGAAGAGAGACAGAGAAACAGAGATAGAGACAGAGATAGAGAGACACGGAGAGGTGAATGAGCCACTCACTGAGGGTGGCATCATCGGTGCAAAGACAGAGCCCCCCATGGGCAGCATCTGGAGTTTGGGAGGGCCTGCTCGGGGCGGGGGTGGCTAGGGCTCCAAGAGGGAACGGGCAGTGTCATCAGTGCCTACCGGGCGCTCCCAGCGAGCTGTGCCCGCGAGGCCAGCAGACCCTTGGGCCGGAAGAGGGCCTGATGCTTGTGTCCCAGGGAAGGCACGGAGGGCCTGGGGTGGCACCTACCACACCATCAGCGAGGAGGACAGCTGCCCTGGGGAAATGCCTGAGGATGGCCCGCAGAACGCGGGGCCTCTCCTCTCCAGACCATCCTCCTGTTGGCCTGCGGCGGGGCGGCGTCTCGGCTGACTACGCAGGGGGCACTTACGTTGTAGGCGTTCTTAATAAGCTGGACTACGTTGCTGGAATCTTCTGACAGCTCCCCGACTGCAGACTTGGGGATGATCTCCGTGAGCTTCTGTCAGGGAAGAAGACAGGTGGGCGTGGCCAGAACCCTGGTACCAGGACACCTCAGCATCTACCCAGTTTTGTAATAACACCCCAGAGGGTTTCCTTCCTGCTTGTGAGATGGCTCAGGCAACCTTGCACCCAATTTCTTACTGTATTTAGTTAAGACAGCACGTGGTCAAGTGCTGTGCAGGCAAACGTTTAACCACTGGCTCTCAGGAAGAAAAACACCCTGAATTGCAGCGTTGGCCGATTTCCTCGGTAGAAATACTCCACCCTGGTTGATTTCCCAGCCCTGAAGGCAGAGCTGGGAAGATGTGCCTCGCCATGGTTAGATGCCACCCCAGGGACTTCCCCGGTGGTCCAGTGGTTAAGAATCCGCCTTCCAATGCAGGGGACATGGGTTCACTCCCTGGTCGGGGAACTAAGATCCCACATGCCACGGGGCAACTAAGCCCGCGCGCCACAACTAGAGAGCCCACGCTGCAACGAAAGATCCCACATGCCTCAAGATCTGACGCAGCCAAATAAAATAACTAAGTCTATTAAAAAAAAAGATGCCACCCCATCACGCAGATGTGATAGGCACAGGTAATCATGAAATGTGGCATAAAATCAGGAAGCGATGTGTTCTGAGCGTGTGAGTTGACATAATTTAACTTTCATAATGGCTGTGTTAAACAACATTGTGACAATTGGCTCTGGCAGGCGGGGCCGGCTGGTCCAGCGGCACCTCTGGGGTGGGCAGGCCGGAGCCCGGGGTCATGCAGACTAGCCTGGGGCAGCCTCCAGGGAACATCTGTGTCCCCTGCCACCCTTAGCTTAGCCCGTCTTTTATGGGAAATTGCACCATCACTTTATCTTGCAGAACCAAGGGTGGGTCACGTCCCTGCCACAAAGCCCTGCTGTGACGCCCCAGAATGGAGTCCAGTCTCCTCCACAAAGCTCACGAGGACACACAGCCTGGCCACCCCACCTCCGGCCTCTGCCACCCTCTCCCCTCCTCCCCAGCCTCGGGACCCCGCCAGGGCTCAGAGAGCCCTCCTGGCCACCTGCTCTCCATTCGGTGCAGAAACACATACTGAGGAGGGTCCAGCGTAAGCTGCCCATACAGACTCGGGCATCCCTGACCACCCACTCCCCAGGAGCCCCGGGAATGAGCTCAGGAAGCTAAGGCTCAGAAAGGCCTGTGACCTGCCCAGGGCCTCGTCCTTGCTGTCAGGGAGCAGGGTCTGGGGTCCGAGTCTCCCGTCTCCAGCTTCTAGCCCATCACCACACTGCCTTCTGGGACACGACTCCTGCTCCTAATAGCAAATTACTGGGACCTGCTACCACCTGGCGAGGAGGAGACTGTTACGTCCCGTAATACGGTCGGGGACACGGCGGCTGCGAGGCCCTGACTTGCCAGCGCTCGGGCAGCTCATGTGGGCGGGTGGTCTCTCAGCGGCACCCGGCCACCAGCCCTGCTGTCCTTGTGGCTTGGCCAGCTCCCCACTGCCAGCCCCCCGGGGGTCTTCCGGACACCTGCCCCTCCTCCCTCGGCATCCCCTGCAACCTGTCCCCGGCCTGGGGTCTGGGAACGCTGATGGCAGGCGCGGCTGGCCCCACTGGCAAACGCCCCACACAGGCACAGCAGGCCACAGGCCTCAGCAGGAAGGGGACCGGGACTTAGGGAAGGAGAGGGGCCAGGAGGCGCTCCCAGCCCATCGCCGCCAGAGGCCGCTGCGCTGAGCCCGGCAGATGAAAGCACAGCAAGTAAAACAGCCCCACAGAGACTGGGAGAAGAGGGAGGAGAGATGGAAGACGCTCTAAGACAGAAGACAGTTGCCCACGAGAAGTCCGTGCCACAGAAAAATTTAGTAAGAACAGCGATTCAGAAAAGTCAGGGCAGACCCAGGTCTCCTGAGCCGGGAAGGAAGTGCTGTCACAGCCGCCGGGGGGCCCGGGCGCCTGCTGGTTATGGGGTGTTTTCCTCGCGACACTGAGCTGTGCGCTGGGGGTTCCAGAGCCCTCCTGTGTGCACCTTACACTGCGTGAACGGCGTTGACGTGCAAACGTACGTGGACACAAAACGAGGAACTTTCTTTCCCTGCCATGAAGAATGCGGTCTGCAGACCCGAAGGGTTTCGCTGAGGCAAAACCACAATTACCGAAGCGCAAGGACTTGTCAGTGTCAGCGGCCTAAAGAGGCCTCAGCGGCTCAGCAGCAGCGCTCACTCCCCGGAACCCGGGGCCGCCCGCGTGGCCACAGCCCACGCGCCCAGCACGGAAGCAGAACTCAGGCTGTGGTCAGCCTGGATTTTGTCACCATTCAGTTGCGACGCCTTGTCCTGCCACGTTGCTCAAGCCCACTTACCTCGTACGTTTGCACCATTCTCTTGGTCACAGCAAAGATGGGCTGGATGTTGCTTTCAGCCAGTTTGTGCGCCAGCTGGCCCACCGACGGGTAGTCCTGGAGAGGGGACCCCCGGTCAGATGGCTCCCAGCGCTGGGGACAAGCCATCCAGGCTGCCTGTCCGCTCCTGTCGGCAGAAGTGCCGGCCCAGGGCGCAGAGGCTCCGCCTGCCTCGCGCTGTGATGGGGCCGTTCCCAATGATGTTCGCAAACGCGTGAGAGAATGGGGTTAGGAGGGAAACCGACTATATTGAAATACACTCGAGAAAATATTAAAAGCTGAGAAGTGCTTCCTGATCCACGCACTAAAAAAGAAATCCAGCGGCAAGTAACCGCTCCCAGACACTCAAAGTGGAGAAGAGAGGAGCATTTTGCGGTGTCCGCACTGTGGGGCGCTGGGGAGACACCTCCGACTTCTCCTGGGGGGCCGCGTCGCAGACGCTGCCGCCAGCACAGTGGCACCTATTTTCACAACCGCGTGACGTGCGCAATTTCAGGCAGAGGCTCACCGGAGCCTCAGCTATCACATCTGTCCTGTCCCAGTCGGTGGGCCCCTGAGAGCTGCCACCGACACCCACCTCGAGTCTGCAGGCTGCAGGTGGAGGACCCCGAGGGTCACATGTCTAAAGTCCTCTGCAGTGCCTGGGGTTTACGATTCCAGGGTGCCGAGAGCATCGTTTCACAGCAGCCCTGGACCAGAGAATTCTGACCTCTTGGTGCCATTAAAGTGCTTGCCCCCGAGCGAGGGCCCCTCCCCACCCCTCTGGACCGGGGGCTGGGAGTGAGCATACCTCCCCACTCCCCCGCCGCAAGACACCGCACTCACGAATTCGTTGCTGCTTTTGTACATGTTGTCCTCCAGGTGGCAGCGGCCGTCGTTGGGAGTCAGGATGGCGCCCAGCTTCCCGTCTCCCGCAAAGTGGAAGCCATCATCCGTGGCAAACACCAGCAGCCTGGTGACGTTGCGCCAGCCGATTTCCTCCTGACAAGCAGAGGGCAGGGTGACCCGCCTCAGCTTCCCCAGCGGGGACCCGCAGACCGGGGGAGCCAAGGCCGAGCTTGCTGTGTCGGCCTCAGGGCTGTGTGCCCCCCACTCCTGGGCCTTCGGGGGAGCAGGAGGACCAGAGACAGGACCCAGCGCCCAGGGGAGCCCGAGAAGTGTCTGTGGGACGACAACCTCCCAGATGCCCAGGTGAATGTGTGGGACACGAAGGGACAGGAACGCATGTTTACGTTTGCATCCTCTGTGGCCCAGTCAGCTCAGACCTGGGACCACCTCCTACGGGGACACTCCCAAAGAAGAAACAATGCTTAGAAATGTTTATCTCAGGGAAAAGCACTGCAAACACAGAGGGAGGAGCCCACCGACACCGTGACGAGGGGGTGACAGAGCCAGGGCACACGTGCGTCAAGAACCGTGACATCACACAGAAATGAAAATGTGTGTCTGCGACGCAGGGCGGTGCACCCAGGGACCAGAGAGGCTGGAGGACTGGGATCCGGTCTGTGAAGGTGGCAGGACCGCGTGGCTAAACACGGGTCGACGTGTTGCAACACATCACGGTACAGCGGCGGGACAGGACCACGTGGCGAGGGGTCAGCAGGGGGCGGGGGACGGGCGGCACCGACACTTAAGCCACGTAACTGTCGGGGAGCCTGGCCAGGACACCCTCTGTTCCTTGAGGGGCACTGGAAGTAGGGGTGATTCTACTGCAGGAGCCGCCAGGGTTCGGTGGCTCAGGGGTCTTGCTTAACAGGATCATTTCCTTGTATTTAGGCTGCAGAAGAGTTGCACGGGGTCGCAAGCTAATCGTGGAATCTGTGGGTGTCGTGACGGAGGCCCCCAGGTCTGGAGAACTCAGGGCAGGCAGGGGCCTCACCGGGCACGCGGCAACCTGCATCATGGCGTCCAGCCCGCCCTCGGGCGCGTCCAGGTTTCCCGAGATCAGCTGCTTCCCGACCTCTGTCTGGAACTGGTTGGAGTTGTCGGTGAGTTTCAGCACGTGCCTGAAGGCGAACGGGGCCTGGCACTCCTTCTCCTTGTTGGGGCACGGGTTCCGCAGCTTCTCGGGGTGCGTGTTGACGAAGGGGAGCACCGTCTTGTCCACGAAGGACCCGAAGCCTAGGGGTCGGGGGGGCCGTGAGCCCCGGCTTCCCCACCTCATGCCAGAGGTCGGGGGGAGGAAGCAAGGTGGCACTTGGGGGGTTGCTCTCAGGGACACTAGGTCTGGAGCCCCGGTGCCCTGCCCTCGGGACGCGGGGGCACAGAGATGCCCAGGGTGGGGGCCTGGGGGCCGTGCAGGCAGCAGGCTGGCCGGGGCTCAGGGGAGGAGGGAGTGGGCAGCTCACCGATGCGGCCGGACTCGGTGATCTCGTTGAGGGCCTGGAGCAGGTCGCCCCCCAGCTTCTTGACGTTGATGAGGTCGTCGAGCATGGAGTAGGAGAGGTCCATCAGATAGTACAGGTCGATAGGGTAGCCCTTGGCCCGCCGGAAGGTCAAGTTGAACGCAGCCGCCTGACCTGCGGGATTTGGGAATCACGGGGGCGTGAAGGCACGCCACCTCATCTAGCGGGGCTCGGGGGCACTGGTGCCCCCTGCAGGCCTCAGGACCCTCATGACTTCCCCACTCTCTGAGGCCTGCAGGTAAGATGCAGGGCGCCTACTCAGATTCGAATTTCAGATAAAGAGCACATTCCCAAATAGAAGACTATGTGGGCACAGAGATACTGAAAAATGTTCGTTGTTTGTCTGGCCTTGTTGAAATTCAGATCCACCTGGATCTCCCTCGATCTCCCCGGCAAGGCCTTCTCTACCAGCAGCCAGCAAGCAAATCCGTCCCGTCCGAGCAAGGGCTCCCTGGCCACCCTGGGGATATCCCCCGTCCTCAGCCACCTCCCGCTGGCTTCTGCTCTTCGCCTTCTTAATCACCACCTGTACCTGTAGTTACTTGCCTATCGGTCAGTACGAATAGCCTGTGTCCCCAGCTCCCAGGACGGTGCCTAGCACACAGCTGGTGCTGCACAAAGACGTGAGGAATCGAGCTCCGAATCGAGTCCCCTCTGCCTGGCCCACCTTCCAGCATCAGCGCCCACGTGTGGCCGCCCCAGCCCTGCCCAGGCCCGTCCGCCACATGCCCCTGCTGCCCCACCACGCCGCCTTCCTGAAGGGCGTTTCTCGGAGCGCTAACAGGGAGCTATGTCCCGAACCTGGGTCCGTGGTCAGGTCAGGTGGGCAACACTGATTTAAATGGCTACTGGGGTTCCTTGGCTGCAGGACTTGTCAGAGCCTTTACTTCGCCAAGAGTACCTGGCCTTCTGAGAGTGGGACAAATGAGTGCTTTCCAGATGGTTTGTTCTCCCTTTTAAAAAGGACGCAGAACTCAGGGTTAAAAGAGAGACTAGGCACCAGCCGCGGATGGGGTTCTTGGGGGCATCCTCCCCAGGGCAGAGAGAAGAGCTCAGACTGATTTCCAGCATTCCCAGGGCCTCGGCCCAGCCCACCTGGCTGTCTGACCTGGACACATGGATACACGGCCATCAGGGGCTGGCTCACCCCCAGCCGAGGCCAAGCCTACCTGGTCTCAGGTAGAGCGTCACTTTCTGTGGGGACAGCTGCTTCTGGCCCCCCACCTGGTCCTGCTGGGTCATGGCGTGGCTGCTGGGGTCCACGATGTCATCCGTCGCGCAGCCCTTTGACAGCAGCTGCGCCCGCGTGTCACAGCGAGTGGAGTCAGGCTCCCCTTGCCCCGTGAAGTTCTGGGGGAGGCAGGGGTCAGGGCTCAGGGGCAGAGAAAAGGTGGGCGCCCACACTGTGGGTGCTGTGCGAAGCTGAGCCCCTCATGTGCACCGGACTCAGGTCAGGAGTCCCGGTGGGAGCGGGACGAGGCAGGGGCTGGGCGGCCTCCAGGGGGCCTCTTCGCGAGGCTCCGCATCCCCGGAGAGCCCGGGGGCCGGCAGAGGCGACTCCGGAACAGCGTCTCCAGCCCCAGGTGGAGCCGCGGGGACTCTCCGCGGCCCACGGAGCCTCCGGCCCAGGGTTTTCAGGCCCTCGGGCAGCGTCAGCAGCACCCGACGAAGGAGGGAGTGGTTCCCTCCCAGGGGGGACGCGAGCGGCCCCTCTTGGCCCACGTGTTGGCCCCCAGGCACCACGCGGACCCGGAATACAGGCCAGGGCTCTGGGCCAGGCAGTTCAGAAGGAAACAGGCCGGAGGGGGGCGTGGGGGTCCTGGGTCTTCCCTCGTGACCACTGTGCCCCCACGAAGGCCCCCTGGATGTGGACACGCCAGGGAGACAGCAGCGGCCGCATTCGGAGGGTCCTGCTCTCGGCTTCCTCCGACAAAAGGAGGCTCCGAAGAGCGACCGCCGGCAGGAGACCAGGCAGGTGCAGGGGGCGTGCCCAGCAGTGCCGGGGCGGGGCCAGCAGAGGGGCGGGGCCAGCAGAGGGGCGGTGCTTCCTGAGCTGCCTCTGAGCTGTCCTTGCTTTTGGAACCCTATTAATGCTTTAAGTACTCGAGAAAGAAAATTAACAGGAATGGAGAGGGAAGAACCCCCTAAGATGGAATCCACTCGGAAACAATTGAACCTGACTGCATTTCAAATGCATATGATAAACTCAGGAAAGGGAAGGGAGAAATTCAACCTGAGGAGGGAATTTTTAAGCCGGCACTGTGACCGCACCCCAACAAGAGGAGACAACACAGACCACACCCGATTTCCCCCCTGCAGTGGTGTGGGTAGCGACTCTGTAACCTCTTTCTGTGAATCGTAGGATTAAGAGAATGGGGAAATGTATTGCGGATGTTGGGAGCCTGGCTTCTCATGAAGGGGAACCAGGAACCCTCAGAGAAATGTCTGAGTCCCCAGCGGGGGCGAGGAAAGTGCAGACGGGCCTGGAGCTCTGCTGATCCCAGAGAGTAAGAGAGCTCAGGAAGTGATGCTGGGGCGTGCTAACAGGACACAGGGCCAGCCTGGGGGCTCCCAAAGGCCAGACGGGGAACAGTTCGAGCTTCAAAATGACAAAGTGAAAGCGATAGCTTATAAGCCACTGAATAAAATAAACATCTACAGGTTCACACCGATGAGAGAGATGGAGAGAGGGAGATTGGGGGAAGGAAAAATTCCTCCTTACATTAGAAGCCATTAGAAGGAGTAATGAACAGGAATGTCACCATTTTGCAACCATCCCAGTGAGAACTGATTCAGGCACCCAACACCAACGGTTGCTCAAGCTAGTGGGTGTAAGCCTGATGGGAAGCAGAGTATTTCCTGGCCTCGGAATATCTCCCCACAAATTACTTACGATTGCAAAAGGGAAATAGTGACGTCATGGTGGAGAGCCTGGCAGCTACCACCTCAGCTGAGTGGTCCAGGCTGCATCCCCAGTAACAGGACGAAGTGACAACAGGGGCCCTGCATGGGGTTCCTGCCAAAACGCACACCCTGGGCTGAATCAGAGGGAATGCCAGACAAACCCATATGAGGGGCATTCGGCAAAACTGCTGTCATGAACTCCTCAGAAATGTCAAGGATGTGAAAGACAAAGAAAGCTGACGAATGTTCCAGATTCCAGGAGATAAAGAGACATTTGAATGCAATGTGTGGTCCTGGATTATAATATTGACCAGTGGGGCAGGTGCGGAGGGGGGAATGATATCAAAGACATTATTGGAACAATTGGCAAAATTTGCACAAGGTGTGTAAATTTGATCAGAGTAAAGTACCGTGTTAAATTTCCAATCTTTGATAAATGCATTGCGGTTTTGTGAGTACCTTGTTCTCCGGAAAGTCCCTGGAAATATTAAGGGACAAAGGGGTTTGTGTCTGCAACCTACCCTCAGACACCTGAGGAAAAAAATAATATGTGTGCACGTGTGTGTTTCCAACCAGACCTGTGGTGTCAGAACCTCAGGGACCCCCATGAGGAGGGCGTGGTCAGGATCTGGGGGTCCCTAGGGAAGGGGTCCTCCCCAGGAGGAGGTGGAGCTACCCCACGTCCTGGCCGTCTTGGGCCTTTGCCTTTCTTCCCAGAGGGTCTCACAAGTAAAATATGAAGTAACTAAGGACAGCAGAGAGTTAGGTTTCCAGCAGGGAGCTTCCCCAGTCCTCCGTGTTCTGGGAGTGGACAGCGGGGCACACGGGCGGGTGGCAGCAGCTGCCTTCCTGCTGCAAGCATCTCTGCCTTGCCTCTGGCCAGGGCTCCTGCCTCTGGGGCTCGGGCTGTACCTGTCCAGACCCAGCGGTTTCACTCTCAGATCTGCCTCTGCCAGGCTGCCTGGGGACATGCTGTGTCCGCCTGTCTGTCTCTCTGACAGCTCTGTGTCCCTGGGCTGCTCCTGCCCCACTAGAAAGCAGAGTGGTGAAGCTCCTGGAGGCCAGCGGTTTCAGAGGCAGAGAAGGGGGTCCAGCCCAGGAGGAGGGAAGGGGGGAAGGGCAGGCCAGGCGTGAGGACCCTCAGGGTGGTTGACAGCATTCAACGAGGCTCTTACCAGCTTCTGGCACCAGGCGCAGCCAGGCCCTGACTCGATGCAGTCCCGGCAGGTGCTGACCTTGTACTTGGTGCACTCCTGGGAGAGGACTGGGGGAGAGGAGACAGGCTGGTGGGCGTAGCCTGTGGCTGGCTCTGGCCGACCCCCACAGGGACAGCAGGCCCTCCAGGGACAGCGATAAGGGACCCGGGGTGTGAATGGGGGTGGTGGAGAAGAAGGGGCTGCAGGTGGACCAGGAGGGAGGGAGGAAACCAGGGCCCCAGGGGAAGCGGCCTCCGGGAGGGTGGGCCCCACGGTGGGCGGGGCAATGGAGGAGGGCGGGGCGGGGCAGGGCCCTTCCTAAGCCTCCACCAGGGGACCTCGCGGCAGGAGGGTGCCAGGGCGGGTCCCATTCCTCCCATGAGGAGCCACCCCCGCGGGACTCACCGGACCGGAGGGCAAGCAGGCCGGCCAGGAGCAGCAGCTGGGGGCGCTGGCGCAGCATGTCCTGTGGAGGGAAGGGGGCGGTGACAGGGCCTGGGACTCCAGACTCGGGGCCTAGAGACGCAGAGCTGGGCGGGCCGTCCCTGCTGCCGAGGGGTGCTCAGCGCTGGGGCGTAGCCACACGGGTCAGTCTCCCCGGCCCCCCTCAACGGGGCTGTGCGGGCCGGCGGGAGAGGAGGGCTGAGTGGGGCCGCGTGAGCTCCACGCAGCTGAGCCCCCAGGCTCCGAGGGCCAGCAGGGAGTGGGCCTCCTGACAGTGACACACGCACACATGCTCACACGCGCACGTACACACTCACCACGCGTGTGCGCACACACGCGCGCCCAAGGTGCCGCGCGCTCCGGCTCAGGGCCCCGCGTGGCCTTCGTGGCCCCGAGTCCTCAGTGAATTGAGCTGAGCTTGGAGCAGAGACTCGGCCGGCCCAGGCCTCCTGGGAGGAGGCCGAACCAGGACTTGGAAGAGAAGGCAACTCTGAGCACCTAGCGGCGCCAGGACTGTGCCAGCTGCCCGCTGGGCGAGGAAGTGTAATCGGGCAGGACATCTGGGGCCTGCCCGGGACAGACCCCTCCCCCCATATCCTCTGCCTGCCTCGTGTCTGTAGAAAAGCTTCATCTCCCAGGCCTCCCCTGAGTCACAAAAGCCTGGCTGGAGAATTACGATTAAAAGGATGTGAACACTTCTCAACAAAACTAGCAGCTGGGCCAGGAGAACTGGTAAGAATTTAAACAGTAAATCAGCCATACGGCAGCCACAGAATCTTTAGTTCCTCCTTGAAGTACCTAGATAACGGTATCTGATGCACATATCCTAAGCTGTTTTACAGATGCTAAAACCCCTACCAAATGGAAGAAGCTGATTGCACAGTGACCATGAACGTGTAGCCCCCAGACCTACTGGAGCCTAAGGCTTGATCATGTGAACCTCTGTGACCCCGCCTTGTGACCTCACCATCAGCCAATCAAAGAACTGTGCACGAGCTGATCGCATACCCTGCGACGCCCCTCCCTCACCTGGCCTTGAAAAACGCTTTGCCGAAACACTTTGGGGAGCTCGGCGTTTTGGGGGCCTGAGCCACCCGTCTCCTTGCTTGGCCCTGCAATAGACCTGCTCCAGACTCCGATGTTTCGGTTTGTTTGGCCTCACTGTGGCATCAGGCACGCGAACTTGGGCTGTTGGACAACGGAAGGGCCCGCAGAGCCATCACCTGCTCTGCCGAGGCCACGAGCTCTAGGCGACCATTATTTTGCTCTTCTGTCCACACCTGCTGGCCCTGATGCTCCCAGAGGCAAGAGCACGGGGGCGGGCTGGAGGCCTGGCGCGGGGGCTCCGGCTCTCGGAGGTGGAAGCAGCACCTTCAAACCCGCTGCGCAGGGGCCAGCAGGGCAGCTCCACCCTCCCCCGGAAGTGCCCCCGAGGGACCCAGGCTGGGCCCAAAGCAGCACACCTCCTCCAGGCCAGCTCCCGGGAGGGGTGGCAGCGCTTCGTGCGTGGGTCCGCGAGCCCCCACGTGTGAGAACCTGTAGGGCTGCTGCCTTTTAATCTGACGCCAAGAGAGCGGAGAGGGTGCTGAGCAGCCAGCAAACCAGAGGCAGCAGGCAGGAAGGGGGGGTGTTTTATCCAAAACCAGGGTCAACAGGCTCATCCTGAACGCGTGCAAACGCCAGCTCGTCTTCCCAGCACACTGCTTGACAGCGCCGGGCCAGCTCGCTGGACGCAGGGTCCCAAAGCTGGGCCGGCAGATGCTCCAACCCAAGGTCCACTTGTGTTGCAGACCATGTGGCCCCTGCCGTGGTGGCCTCTGCCGTGGCCTGTGGGCTCTGGGTGCGCCTGGAGGCGGGTCCTGCCCTCGTCTCTGCTCTCCCATAACCCCTGCATGTGTACCAGGGGCTCTGGGGTGGAGGAGGATCCCAGGGGGTCCCATGGGGGACCCAGTGCTTAGAGGTCCCGCCCAGCCCCACTCTCCGGTCTCTTTTGGGGTGACCCCGCACCCCGGTCCCCACCAGGGTTATGATCAGGAGCTACAAGTGTCAAAACAGAACAGACCCCTTTCCTTTCCTGTTCGGGTCAAAAGCAGAACTTACGCCCTGCTCTGGCTTCCGGGGTCACAGAGCAGGAGCTGCGAAGGTGCTTTCGGTTTACTCCACGCCCACCCACTTGTGAAAGCGCCGCGTTGCCCCAGAGCCCTCTGGGTCCCCTAACGTTCCGCAGCCGGACGCCCCGCGAGGCCCACGCGTGCTCACTGACCCCCCCGGCTGACCTGGGCGCCGCCGGGCCCAGTCGGCCTCAGGATAGCACCCCACTTCGGAGGAACGGGCTGCTCCCAGCAGAGGTCGGGGAGCCCCGCCCCAGGCACCCCAGCCGTGCACGTCGCCGGCGGGGGGGGCCAGTCCCGCCAGGGGTGGGGAAGGCCCTCCAAAAGCAGCTCGACGCCCTTTCCTGTGGCCACGGACCCCAAACAGTCACAGCAACCAGCAGGCAAACCCCAGTCCTCGCCTGCGGAAGCCGAGGCCCCGGCAGCGGGGGGATGTGGACCCGGCGCCGCTCTCGGCTGAGCACCGTCCACGCGGTGGGGAGGGCGCCTTGGTTATGGCAGGAAGACCCACAGGCCACGGGAGGGGTGTGGCCGCTCTCCCTTCCCCCTTAAGCACTGGGACTCCCGCCGCGACCGGCTCTGCCCCAGCCCCGGTGCCCATGGCCCGGCGGGGGCAGGACGCCCGCGCACGCAGTGGCTCTGGGAGCTCGGAGAGCGCAGCCTGCAGCCAGCCCTCCTCTCGGCCCCGGGCAGGGGCGCCAGTGGACATGCCCGGCAGCCAGGACCGGCCATCAGAGGCCCCGATGCCGCAACCAGCATGGCGGGGCCGCACAGACCAAGGCCTCCTCCGGGTGTCGTCCTGGGGCCCGGCCCCCTGGACGGCGCAGGGCAGTGCCTGTGCCCGGGTCCCCGGCTGCCCCAGCGGCATATTCTGCTTCGGCCTCCTCTGCGTGCCTGGAACGGCTTGCGGGCCTGGTCCCGCTCTAGGGGAGGGCAGGCTCGGACCGCCCTCATGAAAGTGAGGCCCCGACTCGGCTGGGACAGCTGGTCCGAGAGCAGGGAGGAGGGCGCGGGCTCCAGCTGGGCCTCCCGAGCCCAGACCTGCGGCACCCTCCCTGCCACTCCGACGGCCCCCAGGCTGCACTCTCCCCAGATCTAAGGGCAGCCCTGCCCCAGGACTCAGGTTGCAAAACCCCAAGTCGAGGTGGCTTGAGAAACCCAAGGCCCCACGGGGCCTGTGAGGACTTTGCGTCAGAGCTACCCTTGAGCTTGACCCTGCCCGGCAGGGGGTTGCTGGCGCCACCCAGTGCAGCTGCAGGAAGTGGCGCACCCCCGCGGACCCCGGGCGCCCTGAGGATCACCCTTCCCGACGAATAAGGCTCTGAGCGCCGGGCCCGTCAGGGAACGCCAGAAGAAGGCTAGGGTATGCTCCTTTCAGATCCCACGCGCTCCACAAAAGCCCGTAGTCCCTATTTGGTAAAAGACAGAAGAGAAAGAGGAAACATCAAAAAGAAAGAAACGTTTAAGAGGCAGAGGCCCCAGGTCCGAGGCAGGGTAAGCTGCTGTCAGATCAGGCCTGCTGTCAAAGACGAAAGCTTTGCCAGAGTGCAGACCCTCAGGCAAGGCCCTGCGGGGCCCCAGGACTCACCGACCGTCAGGACTTTGCGTCAGAGCCCCTGCCCTTGACCATTCAAGGTCATAACCACCTGGTGCTGGTTTCCAAGAGGCGCGGCCAGCAAGAGACAAGGAACAGATGCTGTCAGGAAGAGGTTACAAGAGGGGAAGGCGGGGGTGCGGTATTCATCCCAGGAGCTGAGGATGCAAGGCTGTTTCACGTAGAAAAAGGCCAATGCTGACAATGGATCTAAAACAGGCATCAACACCTTTGTTTTTTTTTGCGGTGCGCGGGCCTCTCACTGTCGTGGCCTCTCCCGTTGCGGAGCACGGGCTCCGGACGCGCAGGCCCAGCGGCCACGGCTCACGGGCCCAGCCGCTCCGCGGCACGTGGGATCCTCCCGGACCGGGGCGCGAACCCGCGTCCCCCGCATCGGCAGGCGGACTCTCAACCGCTGCGCCACCGGGGAAGCCCCGGCATCAACCTTTTTAAACCAAAAGACAAAGTCAGGATGTGGTCGTTTCTGCTTTATGTAAAGACAAAAAAGAATTGGACAGAAGCGGATTCCAGTGGGGGCTGGAGGTCACGGAGTTTCCAGGCAGATCAGAAGACCAGGGCAGAGGGGATGAGGAGGACGCCACCCACGTGTTCTCTGAAGCCACCCCTTCTCGGCCCCAGGGGAACCCACTGCACGTGTTCATCACTGCTCCGCTCACCACCCGTGAAGGCTGATGGCAGAAATGTGAAGGGCCACAGTTTCTGAGCAAATGGAATAAAATGAGATGCCCCCCCAACACACACGTATTAATTAGAACCTTTAAAACACTCTGCTCAATATCCCTTAAGTCCAAGAGGAAATCAAATTTGTATGTACAGACGCTTCAGAAAAGAGACAGCACAACTTTCTCTGCTCAACGGGTCCCCGATGGAGAGAGAAGCCCGAGGCCCTAAATGCCTTTCTGCCTGACGGAAGGGAATGATGGTAAACGTGCAGGACGGAAAGTTCAGACGTGAGAGAAAGAGCCACAAAGCTCAGGAAATAAGGGGAGGGAGGTGGGAAATACACAGACAAGAGAAAAAGTCGACGAATCCGAAAACAAGCAAAAAAGCTAAAATTGATAAATACATCGAAAATCGTTTCTTTGGAAGAAGCAATACAATGGGTCGTGTGGAAGAGGGCGTGTATGGCAGTCAGCAGGGAGCTTAGGAAGGAAGAGGCGAGGCAGCCGGGAGCTGTGCACTGGCCTGCGCAACGCATCCAGAAGCTTCGGGGACAGAGTCGGCGTGACCCTGGCCCTCGGGCGGGTGGCCGGGGGGAGGCAAGCGAGCAGCGGCGCTCCGGCTTCAAAGGCACCAGGCAGAGCACGTTCCGGGAAGGCACGCGCCGTGGCAGTGCCCCCTTCACACCGTGGGACCCGTAAACCCGGGTTTAGGAAGTAAAATGATAAAAGGAATGGAAGAATGTGTCTCAGAGTAAGGACACTGAGCGTACAAACTAAGGGAGAAAATACCAAGAAGATAGACTCAGACTTCCCTGGTGGTCCAGTGGTTAAGACTCTGCGCTCCCAATAGAGGGGGTCTGGGTTCGATCGCTGGTCAGGGAACTAGATCCTGCACGCATGCCGCAACTAAGACCCAGTGCAGCCCAATAGATAAATAAATAAATGTCAAAAAAAAGAAGAAGATAGACTCTAAAATGAAAACTCTAATTCGAAAAGATACATGCACCCCAGTGTTCATAGCAGCACTATTCACAATAGCCAAGACATGGAAGCAACCTAAGTGTCCATCAACAGAGGAACGCATAAGGAAGAGGTGGTACATGTATACAATGGAACACTACTCAGCCATAAAAAAAGAATGAAATAATGCCATTTGCAGCAACATGGATGGACCTAGAGATTATTATACGAAGTGAAGTAAGTCAGACAGAGAAAGACAAATAGCATATGATATCACTTATATGTGGAATCTAAAAATTGATACAAATGAACTAATTTACAAAACAGAAACAGACTCACAGACATAGAAAACAAATTTATGGTTTAAAAGGGAAAAGGGGGGAGGGATAAATTAGGAGTTTGGGATTAACATATACACACTATTCTGTATAAAATAGATAAACAACAAGGACCTACTGTACAGCACAGGGAACTATATTCGATATCTGTAATAACCTATAATGGAAAAGAAACTGAAAAAGAATATATACATATGAAACTGAATCATTTTGCCATAAACCTGAAACATGGTAAATCAACTACACTCGAAAAAATTAAGCAAATAAGAAGACAGGCTCTAAAAACAAATTTTGTACATAAAAAACTGAATAGATGAAAATATTTAGGATCTGTCTCACGCAGAAGGTGAATGGTAATCTTTGTGTCCAAGGAGATTTTAGAAATAATAACAAAAAGGCAAATACCCCATTGAACTGGTGGGTTTTCATCACTAGGTGTTCAGCAAGGGCCGCCAGACCACCGTTGGAGACCTCCAACTTGCAACAGATTATAAAGCATTTGTTTTGTCTTTTGTAACCGCATACAAATAAAAATATGTTTACAAAAATAATAAATTGGTGGAAGCACTGCTCCCGAGGGGCTGCCTTTCTGTGTGCCCCCAGCCCCTGGAGCGCTGTGAGAGAACGCGTGCCCCGCGCCCACGGAGGCCCGTCAGGCAGGAGCCCTGGCTCGGTGAGGTCTCGACCGTCAAGGAGGCTGAGCTCAGCCCCTGACCTTAGCTCCTCAGCCAGCAGGGAACCCTTCCAACTACTTCTGGCTGCAGCCCAGGGTGCGACACACCCAGACGACCTTCCCTCCGGAAGCTTCCAGAGCAGCGGAATCAGGCCGCGTGGGTGCGGAGGCCTCTGCTTCTCAGACTGGCCAGATCTGAGCATCCGAGGGGCCTGACCTCACATCTGCCAATGGGAAAGGGGCCGTGACTTGCTCTGTGACGACTCCTGGGCAGAGGGCAGTGGCTGTGCAAGGCCGGGCCACAGTCAGTGGCCAGTCCTCAAGGGAGCCTCAGCTAGGGGGCGGCTGTCCCTGCCTGGACAGCCACTCGGGACCCCAGACCCCAGAGGACCAGGGCGGGGCACTGCCCACTGCAGCCACCCTGCTGGCCTGGCTACATTCTGCACTCACAGCCTCAGTTCACCCGCAGCTGCCCTGCGGGTGGACCAAACCCGCTCCCTGTGTCTAGGGAGGGCTCTGAGAGGGTCAGCCCCTCAGCCACACAGCCAGGACAGACGCCGGGACGGGGGCCCACGTCAGCCTGGCCCCAGGGCTGACACCCTCAAGTCTACGCCCAGCTGCCGAGTGAGTGTGGACAGGTGACCTCCCCTTCTGGACCGCAGTTTCCTCCCTTGTCACAGAGCGCCAAGGGTGCTGTGATGGTGAATTCTACGTGCCAACTCCGCTGGGCCGTGGTACCCAGTTGTTTGCTCAAACCCTGGTCTGGATGTTTGCTGCAAAGGTGTTTCTTAGATGAGCTCAACGTTACATAAGTGGGCTCTGAGTAAAGCACATGGCCCTCCATGACGTGGGCGGGCCTCATCCAACCAGTCGAAGGCCTTAAAGAAAAGACTGATGCCCCCCGAGAAGGGGAGACCTCTGCCTCCAGACGGCCTTTGGGCTCAAGCGGCAATGTCACCTCTCCTCTGGGTCCCCAGCCCACCCTGCAGATTTGGGGTTTGCCAGCCTCCACAATAGTACAAGCGCCGAAATAAATCTCTGCCTCTGTGTACACACACACACGCGCACACACGCACGCACACGCGCGCGCACACACGCACGCACACGCACGCACACGCACACGTGCACACATCCTATTGGTTCTGTCTCTCTGGGGAGCCCGCACTACTACAGACCCCAACAGGAGCACCCCAGGTTCAGGGAAAGCTGCTAGAGGGGTTTTTCAACACCACTTCGAGGTGAGTGGGCAGAGCCGTGCCTTCCTGCTCCGTGTGTCTCAGAGGCAGTGAGGGTACCTGGCTCCTGTTTCTCTCCACCCCCATCAGAGCCCTGCGGTGGTGGCACCCCCCCGCCGAGCCTGCGGGACACGGTTTCAGACCTGGGCTGCGTGGGGGGCCGTGCTGAGCAGGGACCGTGCCAGGGCTCACGCGGAAGCCAGGCTCTGCTGGCTCCCAGGCACCCCCGGCCCTGCTGCTCGACTGCTGGGAGGGTGAGCCGCCCGGACAGCCCCGGCTTTTGGTGGGGGGGACCTCGGACCAGGCAGGGAGGCCTGCCCGGGTCACGGGCTGGCAGATCGGGGACTCGACCGCACCTGCCACGTCACCAAGACACCCACTCGTCAGCGGTGGGAGAGACTGGCAGCCCGCAGGCCCGCCGAGGACTCCCCTCTACGCGGCCCGCCCTGCCCGGGAGGGGGAGGCAGGGGCTCTTTCTGAGCAGCCTGAGGACCCCGCCCGCTGCTACAGCTGGACGTGGGCTCCACCAGCCTGACGGGCGACGGGGCCCAGCAGGTGACACGTGGCACACGTGGCAGCACGGCTGGGGCACGTGGGTCTCGGCATCGCGGGGCCCGTGGGACTCGGCACCTCTCCCCGCCAGCCGCTTGCTCCCTGGGGGCCTCAGCGCCCCCATCGGGCCTCAGCTCCCCGCTCGGGCAGGTCTGCGTGACGACAGAACCGACACCCCATTTTAGGCCGGTTTGTGCAAAGGGAATCGGACGGTGACCACACTAGCATCCCAGCCCTGCCCGCCTGGTGGCGTCACCGCGGCGTCACCAGGAGACGGCCTAGCGCTGGCGGGGAGCGCCCGATGGGGCTTCGCAGGGGCACAGTTACTAACCGCCGGCAGCTGTCCCACAACGTGGGCTCAGGCGGGACTGTGGGCCGCTCGCGGTGACGGGTGTGCAGGCCGCCGGACCCTGCCACCCAGGACCCTTCCCAGAGCTGGCGGGGCCTGAGTCGGGAGAGGCCACCGCGGGCTCCGTGCTGCCCCATTCGTGGGGCGGACGCCTCGCCACAGCCCTGTCACCGGCGGAGCTCGGCCTGAGCTGAACCCGCGGGACCCTGTGGACGCAGGCCCACGCCGCCGCCCCCTCCAGGGAAGTGAGTTTTGAATTACAGTTTGATACAGAGTCAGCTGGAGTGTAAATACGGGCCCATTTCGCAGATGGGAGGCCCAGCAGCCGGCCTATCTCCTGGCCATCTTGCCAGGTGCAGGCAGGGCAGGCCTCTCCCATCGCCTGGACGGTGGTGCGCCCTCTACTGAGCTTCTGCAGGGCCCCTGGCTGTCTGGGGCGTCTTCCCCCGTGAAAGCCCCAGGAAGTGGCCGTGACCGGCCCCGGGTCTTCGCTCGGGCACAGTGCGAGCTGACAGCCGCAGGCAGGCAAATCCACGCAGATTTCAGCTGAGCGACCCGAGCCCCTCGAGAAATGTCTTGCTTCACTCCCGTCGGGACAAAGCCCGGGGGCAGCCGTGAGTCCCCTCTCCCAGCGCTTGTGCGGGTCCTCGGGCCCCAGTCCCCCCACTCCTAAGGAGACAGGCCTCCAGGGGCCTGGTTGCAGGAGGTTTAGGTCGCACACCCAATGCCTCACCCCCTAAAGCTTAACTGTCATCCAGCGTGTTCACATCGTTAGGCCAGAGCTGGTGAACCTTCGGGAGTCCGAGAGAATGTACCGTGCACACACACACACATACACAAACACACACACACAGACACAGACACAGGCACACAGACACACACAGAACACAGACACACAGACACACACACAGACATGCACAGACACACACAGACATACACACAGACACACACAGACACACACACACACAGAGACACACAGACACACAGACATACACACACACACACACACACACACACACACACACACACACACACACACGCTTCTGCAGGGCCCCTGGCTGTCTGGGGCGTCTTCCCCCGTGAAAGCCCCAGGAAGTGGCCGTGACCGGCCCCGGGTCTTCGCTCGGGCACAGTGCGAGCTGACAGCCGCAGGCAGGCAAATCCACGCAGATTTCAGCTGAGCGACCCGAGCCCCTCGAGAAATGTCTTGCTTCACTCCCGTCGGGACAAAGCCCGGGGGCAGCCGTGAGTCCCCTCTCCCAGCGCTTGTGCGGGTCCTCGGGCCCCAGTCCCCCCACTCCTAAGGAGACAGGCCTCCAGGGGCCTGGTTGCAGGAGGTTTAGGTCGCACACCCAATGCCTCACCCCCTAAAGCTTAACTGTCATCCAGCGTGTTCACATCGTTAGGCCAGAGCTGGTGAACCTTCGGGAGTCCGAGAGAATGTACCGTGCACACACACACACATACACAAACACACACACACAGACACAGACACAGGCACACAGACACACACAGAACACAGACACACAGACACACACACAGACATGCACAGACACACACAGACATACACACAGACACACACAGACACACACACACACAGAGACACACAGACACACAGACATACACACACACACACACACACACACACACACACACACACACACACACACACACACACACTGCTGGAGGACAGAACCACCCCAGCAACCACAGAGCTGTGAAGACAGAACGGGACCCGCTCAAGCAGGAAGAGGAAGGCGCAGCTGGGGAGGCCCAGGGACCCTCCTGCACAGCCTGGCCGTGCTGGCCCCGTACCCACCAGACGGGGGTCTTGCCTGTCCCCCAGCCTCCTCCCGGCTCTGCCGGGCCTCGCAGCACCCGCATCGGGTGCTCAGCGAGTGCCTGGGGCTTGCTGAGGGACCCTGACCAGGGAAGCCGAGGCTGTGGTCTGAGTGCCCCCACCCACCATGCCGGTCCCATCTCCTTGGTTACATCCCTCCCATCACCCTGCCACTGGCTCTGCCCACGGTGGGCTCAGCACTTCTCCCTGCCAGATCTCAGCTCAGGGGGCCTAGAGTGGACGATCCCGGGGTGTGTGACACGGACCAGGGCCACCAGGGCCTCTGCAGGCTGGGCCCCTTGGAGCTGCCTGCCTTGGGAAAGGCAGCAGCCATGGCTGGGGCAAGAGCCTCAGGGCTGAGCTGCTCCCCTTCAGAGAAACCAGCCTGGACACAGAGGGGCCTCTGTCCACTCACCTGCTCGGTGCCCTGAAGGTCTCAGCAGGGGTGGTTCTGGCTGGGCTAGCAGGGGCTTCGGCTCCGCTCTTCACCAGGCTGGTGCTGCAGCGGGTGTGGGAAGACGCCGGCCCGCCCGAGCCCCCGCTGGTGAAGGCACGATGCTTCCTGTTCTAAGTCAGGAACTGGAGGAAGTAGTTACATGTGGCCGATTGCACCACATGTGTCCCTTCCAACCTCAGCCCCTCTGCCTACAGGGCCCTTGACAGAGGGCTGTCAGAGGAGCAACCCACAATGGGAACACACCATCCATCACACACGCTCACAGCTGGAAGGGGAACGGCGTGCGGGGAGGACGGAGTGGGAGCAGGGCCTCTGGCGGCACCATGGGATGCCCCCCGGCCGGAGGGGACAGCAAACCCTGGAGGGCAGTGCCCAGGAACTTTCACCCCAGGAAGGGACCCGGCCTGCAGGCTGTGCACACAGGAGGGGGCATGCTCCCACCAAAGAAGAGGCAGACAGGCACTGGGGATTCGAACTTGGGTCACGGAAATAAAAAAGCGTCACGTGGACCAAAGGGCAGAATAAGAAGCTGGAGAGCAAATCAGCTGGAGAGCAGGATGAGGGCATCGGCTTGGAGGACAGTGGGACAGGGAAGAGGCGAGTCTATCTGCCCTGCCTGCCCTGCCCACAGGGATTCCAGCAGAGAACGGTAAACAGCGAGGGGAGAGACTCAGACAACAGAAGAGAAGTGCCGAGAGAGAGGACCCAGATGAAGAGGCTGCTGCATGGCTTGGGAGGAAGAGCAAAGGTCCTGAAACTGGTTAAACTGTGATGCTATCACAGAACATTAGTGATAGAGAGAAAACAGGACAGATTCAGAGACAGACAGAGACAGACAGAGAGAGAGAACGAGGGAAGGGAAGGGTTAGGATGGGGAGGAAGGGAAACAGAAGAGGAGACACTGATTACGTCCACAAAGAAACAGAAAGCAGAGTCTTCAGATGAACCAGGGCTCAGATACCTAACTACCCTAAAATCTATTTGGAAGATGCACTCCCGAAATAAAGACAGACAGATGAAGAAATCCAAGAGGAATCCAAGGGTCCCTGAGGGAAAGGTGACCAAAGAAATAAGGAAAAATTGTTAAGCCTAAGTAATTGTTGATTTTAAAATAGAGGTAAAAATATTAACAGTTTGAAACAAAAATCCTAGAGGAGCAGAACAGATGAGCAGGGGGGCATGCTGCAGTTTCTGATACTCATCAATGGACACTTTGCTAGGAAATATTTAATTTTATATGTGACAACAATTAAAACTCTCCTAAAGAATAGAAATAGGAAGTATGCATCTGAAAAAGAAGAAAATAGGACAAATCCTTTTTTTAAGGCAAGGGAAACAGAACAAACAAGAAAGGACGGTGAATTCAGAACACACAATAAGGTGTATCAGGGACGATTTCAGAAGTTCTGGAGAACCCAGAGTTCCACGGTCACAGCACCTGTGAAGGGGTCACCTTCCTCAAATATAGTCTTGATGAGCTTTAAAACTAGAACAAACTCCAATTATATGTTCTCTATCAAGGGAACTTCCTCTTTATGGAACTATTCCGGAAAATACAACAAAACAGGAAGGAGAGATTGAGAATGTCCCTGAATCACACCCTCTCTTGACTCACCAGATGGAGCACTGACTGCCGCTGGCTGTGACACCACAAGGACACACTCCACTCACAGACACAAGATGCTTGCTGTCCTAGGCCTTGGAGAAAACAGCAATAGAAAGTAAGTTAATCATAATGTAAATAACATAAAAATCACAACTTTTACTCTTGAACCCGAATCAGGTCAACACTTCATCTCCCAGTACATAGGAGCAATGGGGGCAGAGGGCTGGGTTAATGGTCTGGCAGGGATGCAGTGAGCAAAATCCAGACGGGAGAGAAGCCCCCAAGATGAAGAGCAGGTTGCAAGAGAGGAGAGGAGGTGTGGGAACCCGAGATAAAAGATGGGAGAGAATATCAACCAGTCACATTGCACGGACCATAGGACATTAACAAATTACTGTTAAAATTTTGGACGTGTTAAAGGTTTTGTGATTATGTTAAAGAATCGTCACCTTTTAGAGTCTCATGTTAAGATATTTGCACAGGACATGACAGGATGTTTCAGATTTGCTTCCAAATAATCAGGGGTGGGGTGGGTAGGGGAGACTGGGTAGGGATATAAATAAAACAAGATTGGCCACAGGGACTTCTCTGGTGGTCCAGTGGTAAAGAATCCGCCTTGCAATGCAGGGGACATGAGTTCGATCCCTGGTCAGGGAACTAAGATCCCACATGCCGCGGGGCAACTAAGCCCGCGTGCCGCAACTACTGAGCTTGCGCATCTCAGGGAGAGATCCTGCGTGCCTCAACAAAGGTCCCGCATGCCACAGCTAAGACCCGAGGCAGACAAAAAATAAAAAATAAAATAAAATAAAATAAAATGATGACAATAAATAAATAAAGTAAGTAAATAGTAAAAAAAAAAAAAAAAAAAAGATTGGCCACAAATTGATCACTGTTGAAGCAGATGTCGAGGACACATGGGTTCATTAAACTGTTCCATCTACTTTGTATAGGTGTGAGATTTTCTGTAGTAAAAAAATTTTTTTCTAACTTTAAACAGAAGTGTAAATTTGTTTAATGGGGTTAAAGTTTCAGTTTTGCAAGATGAAAAAGTTCCAGAGGTTAGTTGCACAACAGTGTGACTATACTTAATAATAATGAACTTTACACTTAAAAATGGTAAAGATGTTTAAATGGTTAAATTTATGTTACATGAATTTTACCACAGTTAAAAAGAAAAAAATGCCGCCTATCAGATAGACTGTTAAAAGTGACACTGAAGGCTGAAAATAAAGTATTGGAAAACTTACATATCACATGCTAAAAAATACTAAAAGTGTAATATAGAGATAATATTAAAAGATATAATTCAAGGCAAAAAGCATGAAACGAATAAAGAAACATGTATGTAATGAAAGTTCCAATCCACAAAGAAAGTTTAGCAGTCATGAATCTTTATATACTGAACAAAATCAGCACAATATATAGAAACCAAAAACTGATGAATACATAAGCAAATGGACACAGCCACAAACGTAGCAAACATCTTTAATATACCTCTCTCAGAAATGAACAGATCAAATAGAAAACCAGGCCTACGGAGAATTTGAGGAATATAACACTTTCTCTTTACCTTGTACACAGTAAAGTTAAAACATGAGGGACAATAACACAGATCATTTATTAAGCCACAAAGCAAATCTCAACATCTTCTAAAGCACAGAAATCATAAGGAGGCCAAATTCACAGACACAGTGTAATAACAGTAGGTGCTAACCAAAGAATAGCATTAAAGAAGAACACAGCACCCCAAGAACCTGGAAACAAACCCAACATGGCATAAATAGATACCTTGTGGCCTTCATGCACAAGAAGCAGCAATTAAAATATGGATCCGGAGCTCTACGTGCCCACGCGACACGCCCAAAACAGTAACACTGAGGTTATTTTTAAAGGCAAGTTGCAAAAGGGGGCTTCCTATTATACCACCCGTGATTACAGGAAAAACACCCCTGTACTCACCAACCCGCGTTCAGGGTAGTGGCTACCTCTGAAGGTGGAGAAAGTAGTGGTCCTGGCAGAGGTATGTACAGGGCTTCAATTTTATGTCTTTAAGTTTTATGAGGAAGAAAGAAGAAAAAATTCTTGGCAAAGTAAATCAAAATATTAAGATGTGACGAAGTTGGATGGTGGGTACACGGGTGTTGGGGATGCTGATCTCCACCCTTTTCTCTAGTCTTGAGATCATCTATTTTCTTTTTTGAAAAGGAACTGATGGGTTGGGAGATTGGGATTGACATATATACACTAATATGTATCAAATGGGTAACTAATAAGAACCTGCTGTATAGAAAAGAAAAGAAAAGAAAATTCAAAAAAAAAGGAACTAATGGGGAGTGACTGCAAATGAGCATATGCGGATCTTTTGGGGGTCATGGGAATGCTCTAAAAATAGATTGTGGCGATGATTGCACAAATCTGTAAATTCAGCTAAAAATCATTATCATTAAAGTGTACACTTAATAGGAGTGGATATCGGCATTCAAATTCTATCTTAATGAAGCTGTAAAAAATGAACTGAAATTAAGAGTAAGAAAAAAAAGCACCAACATCTTCCAGTCCCAGCTAAGACAGGGTAAGCACGCTGCACTCCACCTTTACACTGACCAGAGCTAAAAATATCACACAGAATAAAATAAAGCAACTTTCTAGACAGACTGGGGTGAGAAATCAAAACCTGATGAAAGGCTGATATGGTAGCAAATGTCTTGTCCCCCTACATCCCCTGCGTTAGATTCAAGGTAGCCTGCACCCCAGGACAGCACAGTGAGCACAGCCAAGAGAACCCCTCCTTTCTGGTCAGTGGGCTGGGAGGAGCAATGCCCTGAAAGGCAGAGAGAGTGAGAGAAATGCCCTATTTCATTTTCTTTCTCCTGGTCTTGCCCCAGAGACAAATTTCTGTCCCAAAGCCGCACTCCCAAGGTGGTGGTAGCAGCAGCTATAGCGGCAGAAGCTATTGTAATTGTCACTTTGACCCAGAGGTGGATCTAGGCACGGGAAGCATATGACAGTGCAGGAGGCTAAAATTCCTGATTTATAGCCAGAGGACCAGGAAAGGAAGACTCGGGAAGCCAGAGAGCATCAGAGAAATTAATAAGAAGGAGATTAAGAAAGAGACCCTGTAGAGCCTTTTTAAAAAAAATTTATTTATTTATTTTGGTTGCACCAGGTCTTAGTTGTGGCAGGCCTTCTCCTTAGTTGCGGCTCTCGGGCTCGCTAGTTGCGGCATGCAAAATCTTAGTTGGGGCATGCATATGGGATCTAGTTCCCTGACCAGGGATCGAACCTGCATCCCCTGCATTGGAAGGTGGATTCTTAACCACTGAGCCACCAGGGAAGTCCCCTATAAAGCTTTATATGAAGTTCCAGACTCACCCCTGAGCTGGACATATGTGGAAATGACCCAAATACCATGTCAAAGGCTTTGAGAATTGAATCGTGGTGTAGACCACTGCCAAGGTTGAAAACTGGACCAGGGGGATGCAAGTGCAAGATGGATCCAATTAGTACAGCAGAGACTTTGAAAACTAAACTCACATTGGAACCACAGCTCACAGGAGGCAGGTCTGAACTTGTGGTCTGACCCAACCAGGCTGATGGCCATAAAAAAAAAAAAAAAAAAAAAGGGAGAGAGAGAGAGAAATGTTGGAGAACATTGGAGAAGATTTTGATAGGATCCAGAGTCTCATTAAATAATATCTAAAATGTCCAAGACACAATCGAAAAGTACTCTAACAACAATAACAACAAAGAAAATCTCAAGAATTTGTAAGAGAAAAAAACAATTAATAGATGCCAACTCTGAGATGATCCAAATGTTGAAATTATCACATAAAGCATTTAAATCAATTATTTAAAATGTGCTCCATTAAGTAAGGAAAACACCCTTGAAACAAATGCAAAGGTAAAAATTTTCAGCAGAGATATAAAAGCTATAAAAAAGAACCAAATGGGTACTAAAATTAAAAATATGCTTGGGCTTCCCTGGTGGCGCAGTGGTTGTGCGTCCGCCTGCCGATGCAGGGCACACGGGTTCGTGCCCCGGTCCGGGAAGATCCCACATGCTGCGGAGCTGCTGGGCCCGTGAGCCATGGCCGCTGAGCCTGCGCATCCGGAGCCTGTGCTCCGCAACGGGAGAGGCCACAACAGAGGGAGGCCCGCATACCACAAAAAAAAAAAAATATGCTTACAGAAATAAAAAATTCACTGAGTAGGCTTAATAGGAGAGTGGTGAAGACAGAAGAAAGAGTGAGTGAACTTGAGCACCAATAGAAATTATCCAATATTAAAGACAAAGAGAAAAAAAGATTGACAAAAAATGAACAGAGCCTGGGGACCCGTGGAATAACATCAAGAGATCTAACATTTGTTGCCGTTGGAGCCCCAGGATGAGAGGCATAACGGGTTGACCCAGAAAAAGTATTTGAAAAAATAATGGCTGAAAACTTCCCAAATTTGATGAAAAATATAAATGTACAGATTAAAGAATCTCAGTGAATCTCAAATAGGATAAACTTGAAGAAAATCAAGCCTATACACACCATACTTAGACTGCTGAAAACCAAAGATAAAGAAAAATGTCCTGAAAGCATCAAGAGAAAAATGACACATCACATATAGAGGAAGAACCATTAGAAAAACATCAAATTTCCCATCAGAATCCATGGAGGTCAGAAGACAGTGGAACAACCTGTATAAAGTGCTCAAAGGAAAGAACTGCCAGCTCTCAATTCTGTTCCCACAAAATTATTTCCACCAATGAAGGAGAAATAAAAACATTCTCGGGACTTCCCTTATAGTCCAGTGGTTAAGACTCTGAGCTTCCACTGCAGGAGGCGAGGGTTCAGCCCCTGGTTGGGGAACTAAGATCCCACATGCCATGCAGTGTGGCCAAAGGAAAAAAGAAAAAAAGACACTCACAGATGAAGGGACAGCAAGAAAATCAGTCCCCAGCAGATAACTCTAAAAGAAATCTTAAGATTTCAGGAGGGAGATGATACCAGAGGAAAACTGGGAAACTTAGAAATGAAGAAAAACAACAGAAATGGAAAATAGCGGGTAACTACGCTATTTTCCCTCTTAGGGTCTTTGCAATATGCTGATGGTAAAAATGACAACATTGTCTGGTGGGGTTTTCAATGTATGTAGATGTAAAATACGTGGCAGCTCCAACATAAAAGGACAACAGTGAAGGGACATACACAGTTTTAAAGTTCCACTTCATTTCACTTGAAATGGTAAAATGTTCATTTTAAGTAGACAATGAGGTGTTTAGTATATATATTGCAATTCCTCCAGCAACCACTGAAAAACCTATATAAAAAGATATAGTTTAAAAACCAACTGATAAATTAAAATGTAATACTAAAAACACTGATACAATCCAAAAGAAAGCAGAAAACAGAAATAGAAAAGTGAAAACCAAAGGGAGCAAACAGAAAACAAAAATTTGAACAACAGACCTAAATCCAACAATTTCAATAATTACATTGTGTAAATGATCTAAATACACCAACTGTAAGACAGATACTAGCGGGTGGAATTTCTAAAAATATGACTCAACTGTATGCTGCCTATAAGAAACACACTTTAAATATGATAATATAGGTAGGTAAAAAGAAGACGGATGGGAAAGATATACCATACAAGCACTAATAAAAAGAAAAATAGAATGACTGTGTTAATATCAAGCAAAGTAGACTTCACAACAATGCAAATTACCAGGTGTATGGTGGGGCTTGACTTAATGATGAAAGGGTCTATTCAACAAGACGATACAAAGTTGTAAATGTGCATACATCTAACGACAGAACATCAAAATACATGAAGCAAAATCTGAAAGAACTAATAGGAGAAATAGACAATGACAGCTGGAGCCTTCAATACTCCTTTCCCAGTAATCAATTTTTTAAAAATTAGACACAAGATCAGCAAGTACACAGAAGACCTAAAAAGCACCACTGACCAACTGGACCCAAAAGACATTCCACCCAGCAGCAGCAAGAGGTGCCCACAACACGGTCACCAAGGAAGACTGTGTCCTGGGTCATAAAATAAACCAGAACACCTTTAAGAGAATTGAAATCATGCACGATATGTTCTGTAGCCATAATGGAATTATTAAATGGAATTAAACCAGAAAACAAGCAACAGGAAGACGGAAGAAATCGCCTAAGAAACAATGTACTTCTAAATAATCCATGGATCAAACAGAGCCTCAAGGGAAATTAGAAAATATTTCGGATGGAATGAAATGAAACACAACGTACCGTATTTGTAGGATGTAGCTAAAGCAAGGTGCAGAGGGAAATTTATAGCATTAAATGCAAACATTAGAGACCCGACAACGTGAATGATGCTCAGGCATTGTGCTGAGAGGACCAGCAAAACAGAGACTCCAGCCTATGGGGAGATTACCATCAGAGCTGCAATGAGAATCCTTCTCCCAGCCATCACAGGGACAAAATCTACAAGGCGAATTAAAGAGTAGTGGGCAATGGGGGGCGGTGGCATCCTGTATCTAGGTGCATAGTGTGCACCCCATTCGGCTCAGCAGCACCCACCAGGAAAGATACCCACCAGGGCTTCTGAAGTGTCTGTGTCTTTATGGGGCAGTATTGGTATGAAACGTCATTAAATCTCATCTAGTACCAGGGAAATGGCCTCGGCAAACCCTGGTGCATCCATTCTTGGGAATTCATGACGTAGTTGAAACGCCGGCGGCAAGAAGGCAGACAGGGAGTTCTGGGAATGAACACGTGAAACAGAGGCCATCACAGGCCTTTGTGGGGAGTGACCGAGAGGGACAGGGCTTTGCATCTCGAAGAAAACTGAAGCCAGGGATGAGTGAGATTTTGGAGCAGGATTCTGGGAATAATCTTCTCCCCTAAGTCAGCCGAGAAATTCCACTTCCAGTCACTTTCACCTCCACCTTCCAGAAAATTGGCTTTATTTCACCAGGTGTTCATTGAGGACTCCAGGGCCGGGGCGGGACACTGAGCTGGACGCCCAGAGGGTGCACGGCCGTGCCCTCCGGAACGCCATGGCCTGGCTCAGAAGGCAAACATGTCATGGTGATATAAAGCAGGATGAGGAGGGATACCCCACAGCGTGCCAGGCCTGGGGGCTGGGGTGGGCAGGAGGCAGCCAGGTGAGTGTAGAAAAGAGGAAGAAATGCCATCCCCTTGCCGTCGTGGACACTGACCTGGGCACCCCCAGCCCCCTTCCCGCCCAGCCATGTCCCCACAACACACAGCCCCGAGAGCAGAAGAAGGGGGCTCCTTTGCGACAGTGTGAAGATTCAGAAATCTTTAATGATGGAGAACATGCTAAGGGGTTCCAGGCTCACCATACAGAGGTTCCCGGGTGGGTGCAGTTTTGTTGCCGACACTGGGGGGGAGGCTGCAGTCAGGCGCTGAAGCCCACGATGCTGTGTCTGTGGGACAGATGAGGCACCAGAGCCGGAGAAAGACCAACCCAGCACCCAGCACCCAAAAGGCAGAACGCAGCTCTGTGTGTCCCTGCGCTTGCAGCACCTCTCAGTCGGCAGTTTGGGCAGCACGGTGCTTGGGAGAACGAACAAGACCTGTGAAATGAAATACAAAACGATGGAGAGCCCTTCGGGGAAGATCGAGGTCTCTGGCTGTGAGCAGGGTCTGCAAGGGATAAAGCTGCGCTGCCAGAAGATCCCAGACACTGACATGAAAAATTTTTTTTATTAGCGTCAGTGGCCCAGACCTGAAACATTCTAACACACGTCGAAGAGCAAGATCTTGGGCTCAAACTATAACCAAGACCAGAGTGGAGGACCACGTTTCAGAAGAATTGAGAAATACTTCTTTAAGCCAACGCTTGAAGACTAGTACACAAACTGGTGCCATATAACGCGACGAAGGTGAAGGGGGGAGACTCAGAGGCTCGGCCATGGTTTGCTCATCTGGAAGTGGAGTTCCTGGATGTTCACTTCCTCGTGGAACAATGTGAGCACTGAATTGTCTCTTCCAAGGAAAGTACCTCGAATGCTGTCCCCAGCATTGGAAGGGTTTTATGCCTAGTGGTAGTCCGTGTTCCATTCCCCATAAAATGCTTTTCTCCTCCACTTCCTTCCCTGGCTGGGGTGTCTCTGAAAAAAAAATCATACACATGTCTTTTAGCAGAAAGAGTTTTGAAGACGCTTCTCACAGAAAATACCAACTAGTCCAAAAGTCCAGGCACAAGTTCTTGCCGACGAAGGAGTTCAAACCAGCCAAGATCTTCAGTAGAAGCAGACCGTGTGCAGAAAGCTCCTTCCTGTTTTCCCCTACAGTTTTTTAGATAGAATAGGAACTCATCATTTTCCCCAGTTAACAGTGAGATAGAAGCCCTTGTAGATTCTGTCTGCGACACGTTTTCAGGAGTGAATTACTAGGTTTGGAAAGTGAGGGATGCCTGCGTTTGTTGTTCTCAACTTTTTTTTACAGGAACTGAACTAAACTGCACATGTGCATGGTATTTCAGAATATTAGTCTACAAACACAGAATTGCATTTGGAGATAGATAGGTGTCGTCATAGTCATTCACTGTGAAATAAAGGATGTGCCTTACAGGTATGTTTCCCCTCATTCCGGAAGTTGTTCTTGCCTTCCCTTTGTACAGACTCCAGAAAGAGGCTCCCCACTTCTCTGCGTGAGCAGGAAGGCAGCCTGGGCCTTCACGCGCCTGCCCAGGATCAGGCCGCGTGCAGCAAGCAGCCGTGTCCTCAGGACACGGGCTTGGGGGTCTGTACAATGGAAAGCTCATCCATTGCTGGTAAATGGCCAAATATAAATGTATGACACCCTGGCTAACAGGCGGTGGTGGTCTTTTCTAAGAAGCCTTATTGAAATACTGCCCGTTTTGGGTAAATGTAATCGTACAGTAAGCCCTGAGCTCAGTGGACACATTGCAGAATGCAAATGGGAAGACTTGTGGGTACGTTTCCTTCATGAATTTGTTGTCGTCTTTGCAGGAGTGAAGAGCATCAGTATTTTGTGGCCTTTCCCCAGGATTTCTGTGTCTTGGGAGTTGGGAGGGATGTGGCCCTGACCCTCCTGTTGGCTTTCTCTGACTTCCTGATGTCCTCAACCCCACGGCCTGGCGGGGCAAGTGCCCTTTTCATCTACGTTCGCCGATTTCCCGTTTTCCCTCTTGAAGTGGAAGCTGTGGCGTTCTCAGTCCTTGGCTCTCCTTTCTGAGGTTGGGAATTGTGTTACAGCTCTGTTGTATTATCGTGAACTTGCCTGTGAAAATCTCCTGTGGCTTTTTTGTGACTGCCACCCTGCACCGTACCCGAGGAGAGGCACTCACGGTGCCTCCGCTTTACCTCCAGTTTTGGAGTCTTCGTTTTTGTTCTTCTGTGACAGTGTAGTTGATTTGGAGTCTTTCATAAAGCGTGTCGGATCATTTTTGCCATTTCTCTTTTTCCTTCAACTTTTCTTTTATTTTCCATTCCGGTCTCGGTTGCCCTTCTTATGCACACTCATGCTTGTTGCTGGTGTGTCTGCTCTGCTCTGAGGGTAGCCTTGATCTCATTCCGTTCCCATAATGGTGACGTTAGCAGTTATCATATTTGGCATTTGGGATTCGATGAAGCAGTGTTTGGTCTTCTAGGGCTTTTTCATACAGCACTGGGGTGATATCCCAGTGCTAGAATACTTGCATTTACCAGGGCACAGTTTCTACGTTGGAACAAGGCACTGGGTCCACACGCAGGCATCTCTTTTTACTCATAGGTATTAGTATTACCTTGTTTGTTCACCTAAATCTTTAACCCTTTTAGGTGAATGACCTCATGATATCAAGGGTAATTAAAGTAGTATGGCATATTGAGTAGACTTAGGCTACACGTTTACCTGTATGTACTGTATTTCCAATATTTATTCAGAGTGACTTTTCTCAGATATTTAATAAGAATTAATAATTGAATGTACTCTTGCCTTCTTACTTCGCCCTGGGATCCCATAATATCTTTGAAGCTAAAACTAGTTTGGGCCCTTAAGGGGTTTATAGAAATTAGGTATGTCTGAGTATGGAAATGGCTGGCATGGTGAAAAAATTGAGTCCTTAAGTAATTTGCTATTCCCAGTGATAATTAGAAGAAACCCCTGTTCTAGCTCCATTTCCCAATCTTTTTTTTTTTCTTTTTTTACTATTTTCGGGGGCGGGGAGTTCTTGAGGTAGTAGAGGGTAATTTTTTTTCATGTGATCCCACGGTAAGGGAAGTGGCTTTGGCGTATCGTGTTGCCTCGATGGGTTATTAAATTGTCACTTCTAAGAGATGAATGTGGGTTATAGAGTATGTTGTGCCATATATCATCTTAGTCATCAGGAATGTTTCAGAAAACTGAATGAGTAAACTCTTTCAAATTTATGATTGAAATTAGCAATTTTATTAGGTCCTTTAAAAAAAAAAACTACAAACTTTTAAAGTCTTTCTCAAAGTATACATCTTTGTTCTCAGAAGAGGTCTGCAGACTGCCCTTAATTTGTCTTTTGAAAGGACACAGAATCTTAGCAGGATCCTCATGCTGCGGAAGTAGACAGATGCAGAGGCTGTTCCTCGGGCGGTCCGCGTGGAAGGCTGGCGTGCTCGGAGATTTACAGTGCATCACCCTGGCCATCATTCCCCTAAGTATTAATTTTAACTCCACTAATAAGAAACTGAACAAAAGTGGAATTATGAGTTCAGTAGTATTCTACGAAAGGTCAGTTGTTAAAAAGGCAGAGTCTGGGCTTCCCTGGTGGCGCAGTGGTCGAGAGTCCGCCTGCCGACGCAGGGGACGCGGGTTCGTGCCCCGGTCCGGGGGGATCCCACATGCCATGGAGCGGCTGGGCCCGTGAGCCACGGCCGCTGAGCCTGCGCGTCCGGAGCCTGTGCCCCGAAAGGGGAGGGCCCCAACAAGGGAGAGGCACGGGTACCGAAAAAAAAAAAAAAAAAAAAAAGGCAGAGTCTGACATTCTGTGATAAAGGTGCCTTCATTAATCATCCTGATAGGAGAACCCGGGCGTTCTTGACCAATACCAGTGAACCTCGCAGGGGGCACTTTCAGGGCCTGATGTGCACGTCTTTATGTAGAACAAGGATTGTTTAAATATACGTTGAGATAATTTAAGGAATTCATCTTTGAACTTTGAAGATGTGTGTATAATATAGAAAATCTTATGAAATATGCTTTATTATTTTGAGAAAAGGAAAACACCTGTTAATTTCCTAGTCATACTATGATGAAAGCATGTTTTAGGATACAGCTGGCTGTATTATACGGAGCTGTGCTGGATTGCAAGGTAGCAGTGCCTTTCCCAGGGGGTGAATGGACGTCTCCTAAACGTGTCATCTACAAACACTGATAAGCTTTCTTTAGTCTCTTTTGTGATCTCTATTAGTGGCTTAGCTTATTATACGTTTTGACCCTTTTCTGCAAAACCAGTTGTAGGCTGCTTTCTGACTCTCATTCTTTTTCTCTTCGTTATTGTAGCAGAATGCCTACTGTGCGCCCAGAACTTAGACACATCACGTTAAATTATCTGAGATCTTACGTGTCCTGCGAATTTAGTGTTAAAGTTCAATACAGATACATCAATTATTAAGCAGTTAACTGGTGACACATTCATCAGTTGACCATCTTTTATTGTAGCCTGTTGACAGATTATTTCCTTCAGCCATTAAAGCACAATACTGTTGGAGCCAAAATCTCTTACTAGATTCTCTTTGTCTGTGTTGCTGCTACTGAATTTCACTGAGAGCATCTAAATATGAGACGAACCCAGAGCACTCAGGCAGCATTTCTTCTTAGAAACAGGTGTTTTCAGACATTTTTAAAAGCTGACTTCTGTAAATAGAAGTTTTTCCTTCTTGCTCTGCGCCATCAAGCTGCATCGCGTTGCGTCGGAAGGGAGCTGACGGGAGCCCACTCGTGCTTTCTGCCGACGGAGGAGGGCAGGAAAGGTGTCCTTTAAACGTCTCTGTCCAATCAGCGACTTTGTATTTTTAAAGATTCCTGGGGTGTCTCTCTGCTGTCCTCGAACAGTGATTCTCCTGTTAAGTTCATTGTCTCTCATTGCCTCTCTCCTTACTGCGTTATGAAGCCCTCCTTTGCTGTGGAAGAGAGGGGGAGCCAGGCTGTTTTGATGGGGACGGTCCCAGGCGGGGAACATCTCCTTTGGAATTAGCTCTCTCAGTGCAGACAGCACTGGGGTCGACTGAGGTGAAAGTGGGTGAGACAGCGAGAAGGTGGGGCGTCGGCCTCAGCACGGCTGGTTATATTGACCTTGGCTTTGCTGTGCCCAGCAGGGCCCACTCTGCCGCATTAGACCCCACATGAGGGGCACAGAGGCTGCTTGTACATCACCGATTCTGTGCCAGCCCAGCACCCTACCCCCCAGAGGCGTCACAGGGGCTTCTGCGGGTGCAGGGGCACAGGCTCGAAGGACTTCAGCAGTTTGCCAGATGTCACACCTTGCCATTCGCATGGTTTTATGGATGCGGGTGTTAACGATGATACCTTGTCTGTTGTGTGATGGCAGAAGCCCCAGTTTCCTGTGAGGACATGGAATCTACTCTAAAGCATAGAATTATGTGCAGGGAAGGTTTACTTCAGTTTTATCAAGACAACGTTTATTAGATTCTACAAAGAGCATAAACTGCTATGTCTGCAGTGTTACCATTGTCTCCTTGTTGTTATAATTTTTGCTTAATGGCTGTTTGTGCTATGTGAAATCACTCAGTGGAAAAGTGCATGTTGATATTTAAATATTTTAGAGCACAAATAAACTCAATATATGATGGTCAAAAAAACAAAAAAAAATGGCAGAACGTAGTCCCTTGAGAACTCGCCCCATGTGACGTGCGGGCGTTCAGGGGAGTAGCAAGGCTGCCGGCAGCTCCTTCCCAGCCCCCAGCTCCTGGCCGGCTCGCCTCCACCATCTCACCTCCCTCTGCCAACCGCCCTCCCACCTGGCCTGCAAATTCCCCCTCCAACCCAGCCCTTGTCTTCTCCAGACCCTTCCCCCATCTTTGCTTTTCTCTTTTTAATTTCTTCCTGCCAGTAGCTTCCTTCTGCAATGTTGATTCAGCTGTTGCTCTTTTGTGGGGAGGCGGC
>NC_041221.1:14246540-14246760 GCF_002837175.3 Physeter macrocephalus | reverse complement strand
GGGAAGGGGGAGGTGCTGGCAGAGGCAGCTGCAGAGGGGGTGGCAAGCACACTCCGGGGGGGGGGGGCTGGGGGACCAGAGCAGGAAGTAGTGCTCACCATGGCAAGGGCTCTAAGTAGCTCTTGCTCATTTGGCCCCCCACAAACCCACACCAACAGGCAGAAAGCCACCCAGCCAGGGCAGTGGAGAGTCTTGCTCTAATCCAGGCCACATACGTTCA